>NC_137828.1:26486955-26584455 GCF_963921795.1 Nannobrachium achirus | reverse complement strand
AAATAAGTCTGGGTTAATGGGATAAGCATAGGCTACTGCTGCTAATATCATGCTGTACAACAGATCTGTCTGGAGAGTGATTTGTTCACATTCCACAAGACCTCCACACATCACACTCTGGGGCCTGCCGTTTGTATCCATGGCGACCAAATAACCCAGCATCCTTGGCGCTTTGTATTTATCACCTCTCTCCCTCAGCCAATAAGCGAAGCGTCCCGGCAACCATTTCTAGTTTGTCATTGGCGGACGTGTTCCATTTCATCTGCTAGCAAACCTGTATTGTTGTTTTTTTGGTCCTTGTAGTGTAGTATGGATTCCTGGCTGCACTCTCTTATTTGTTTCGTATTGATTTTAGGTCTTGCCGTTGCCATTATAGCCAGAGCATTGGGATCAAAAGCGCCTTAAACTCACAAAACAGCACGCCAGTCAAATGGAGATAATTACCAAGATGATGTTTCGAATGGTTAATATCTCAATGAAAACACATCTGGTACAATGTGTTGGTCTTTTGTTTGTAATTGAACAATCTAGTTCACGAAATGTATAATATTTATTTACAAAGCAAAACAATATTTTCTGCTCAACTGAAACACATGGGCCCTACACTGCAGACACACTGCACATGAGATTAAACCGTTATTCGCTTCAATTACTATACACTCTAAACAAGGGGTCTTCAACAGGGGGTCCGGGACCCCTAGGGGGTCCTCAGAGTTACTACAGGGGGTCCTCCAAATCTTTTTTATATTAACCCCTTGAACCCTAGCATCCATATTCTGAGAACTTTAGCCAAAAATAGCTGATCTACAAGCTCACAACGCCTCGCGCTGCGAGGCGTTGAGAGCTTATTTTCGGCAAAGAGCTTTGGTGTAAAGGGGAAAAATGAAGTTTTTGTCGGTTCAAGTGGTTAAATATCTGAAAACACAAATTGAAATCATTCCAAAATACACTATTGATTGTGCTGTCAAATGATGAAACTATATGGAAACAGGTTGTGGGGGTCCCTGCTTCATCTCTCTCTCTCAACTAAGGGGTCCCTGGCCTGAAAAGGTTGAAGACCCCTGCTCTAAACAATGCACTAATGTCGAAGCCATCTTAGGGGCAATAGCACGCATACAGCAGCAAGGAAGGGATATTACGTTTTGCTCTCCTCCTTTCAATTGTGTTCATTTGAGAAGAGAGAGGCGTGGAGGAATTCACGCCATTTGGCCACAACAATGAAGCAACAAGAGCTTGCTCCCTGGAGGGCTGGGTTCAACTCACTCTGAACCGCCGTCCCGCCGAGCGCCGGAATCGCCCCGTAAGCCTCAGTAATTGTCTTGGAGGCAGGTTGGCTCAGTGTAATCCGCCATGGCAATTCTGCGTGACAACCAAGGAAGATCAAAGAAGGAATGGACACCGACGTCATTTTAGGCTCCATGGCCATCCGCCATGACACTTTGGGTGGCGGAAGTGGCACCGGAGGTTCGGTGAATAACATTAGCGTCTATGAGCTTCGGCTGGGACAGCTCATGAACAAAAAATAATTCTGAACGATAGAGACCTTTATAAAACACTCAGCTCAGGAATATAAAAGAAAACATGTCACACATTGTTTTGTGCTGTGTTGCTTTTCGGTGAGTACACTGTATAACATTATAGAGGCATCTAAAGAGCACAATTTACGTTTCTGAACTAGATAGTATCGCGAGACTCTCCACCATTACCTGTCTGGAATCCAAATCTCGCGATAGCTCCGAGACAGAAACTATAGGCTGTTTAGGTGCCTCAATAACATTATGTACTGTGCACATCGAAAAGCAAGTGATTGTAAAAATACCTGTGATATGTCTTCTTTTATATTCCTGGAGCGATTATACAACAAAGGTCTCTATCGTTCAGAATTATTTTTTGTTCATGAGCTGTCCCAGCCGAAGCTCATAGACGCTAATGTTATTCACCGAACCTCCGGTGCCACTTCCACCACCCAAAGTGTCATGGCGCATGGACCGTGGTGAGCCAACTTCCGGGTGGGTGTCTTCTCCTTCTTTGAGCCTTCTTGGTGACAACCAGGAAGCGGGACGCCGCTGGTGGTGCCTCGTCACCCACTTTGAATAGGTTGTGTTTAAAAGGCCTAATAGGCAAGCGAATGTCAATCGCAATTAGGTGTTTGACAAAGAACCATCAAGATGCCACGAACCATGACATGCCCTCCTGTCTCCTACCTCATTGAACCATGACATGCCCTCCTGTCTCCTACCTCATTGAACCATGACATGCCCTCCTGTCTCCTACCTCATTGAACCATGACATGCCCTCCTGTCTCCTACCTCATTGAACCATGACATGCCCTCTAGTCTCCTACCTCATTGAACCATGACATGCCCTCCTGTCTCCTACCTCATTGAACCATGACATGCCCTCTAGTCTCCTACCTCATTGAACCATGACATGCCCTCCTGTCTCCTACCTCATTGAACCATGACATGCCCTCTAGTCTCCTACCTCATTGAACCATGACATGCCCTCCTGTCTCCTACCTCATTGAACCATGACATGCCCTCTAGTCTCCTACCTCATTGATGAACCATGACATGCCCTCTAGTCTCCTACCTCATTGATGAACCATGACATGCCCTCTAGTATCCTACCTCATTGATGAACCATGACATGCCCTCTAGTCTCCTACCTCATTGAACCATGACATGCCCTCTAGTCTCCTACCTCATTGAACCATGACATGCCCTCCTGTCTCCTACCTCATTGAACCATGACATGCCCTCTAGTCTCCTACCTCATTGAACCATGACATGCCCTCCTGTCTCCTACCTCATTGAACCATGACATGCCCTCTAGTCTCCTACCTCATTGAACCATGACATGCCCTCTAGTCTCCTACCTCATTGATGAACCATGACATGCCCTCTAGTCTCCTACCTCATTGATGAACCATGACATGCCCTCTAGTCTCCTACCTCATTGATGAACCATGACATGCCCTCTAGTCTCCTACCTCATTGATGAACCATGACATGCCCTCTAGTCTCCTACCTCATTGAACCATGACATGCCCTCTAGTCTCCTACCTCATTGATGAACCATGACATGCCCTCTAGTCTCCTACCTCATTGAACCATGACATGCCCTCCTGTCTCCTACCTCATTGAACCATGACATGCCCTCTAGTCTCCTACCTCATTGAACCATGACATGCCCTCCTGTCTCCTACCTCATTGAACCATGACATGCCCTCCTGTCTCCTACCTCATTGAACCATGACATGCCCTCCTGTCTCCTACCTCATTGAACCATGACATGCCCTCTAGTCTCCTACCTCATTGATGAACCATGACATGCCCTCTAGTCTCCTACCTCATTGATGAACCATGACATGCCCTCTAGTCTCCTACCTCATTGATGAACCATGACATGCCCTCTAGTCTCCTACCTCATTGATGAACCATGACATGCCCTCTAGTCTCCTACCTCATTGATGAACCATGACATGCCCTCTAGTCTCCTACCTCATTGATGAACCATGACATGCCCTCTAGTCTCCTACCTCATTGATGGCCAGCTGCTCCCCGCCCCCGCCCCCGGGGTGTCCGAAGCGGGACCCAGACCCGCGGAAGTCCTCGTACAACAGGTCCTCCTCGCTCCCCAGCTCGTCCCCCAGCCCGGCCTTCATGTCCCCCGTCCCGTCAGGCATCACCACCGCTGGGAGGGGAAAAAAGGAGAGGTTTGTATTTGTGTAGCAATGTTTCAACAACGTGGCAATTCAACATGCAGCGCTTCACATGAAACATTAAGCGGTAAGACATTAAAGGACAACTTTGTTTTTTTATAACAAGGGTTCATATTGTAATTAGAGAAAAGAAAAGATGCATGTTAAAATGTTTTAATTTACTCCTTTCTAGCATTTTAGCGATTTTGATTACTTTGATTTCAGTGGTTGGGGGAATGCGTGCAAGTGGCTAAATATGTCTTTTTAGACACAATAAGCCCATTCCCAAGACTCCCAAACTTTCATAGGCAGATGTGACTTATGGGGGCTAGTAGTGTTACTGTAAAGAAATCGCCAGCTTATTATATATTGTAAATTGTATATTTAGCCACTTGCACGCATGTCCCAAACCACTGAAATTAAGGTCATTAAAATCGCTAAAACTATAGAAAGAAGCAAATGAAAACATCTTAACACTCATCTTTTATTTTCTCTAATTAGAATCTAAAATATGAACCCTTGTTGTAAAAAAAAACAAAGTTGTCCTTTAAGAAAGGAAATACATTATAAAAGGACGTTTTTGAATACGATGCAAAAGAAGTTAAAATAAAACCCCCACAAAAAAGGCAATGAAAAAAGACAATGACATCACAGTGCAGAAGAATCTCAGCTGACGGAATTTAAATGTGATAGGAAGACACGCTACCACGCTGCGGGGGGAAACAATCAACAGCATTAAAATGTGATAGGAAAACATGCCACCACGCTGTGGCGGAAACGTTAAAAAACACTAAAATTTGATTGGGAAAACACGGCACCAACGTCAGGAAACAGAAGAAAAAACAACCCTCAGTGAAAGCAAGAAAGTAAGGGAGGAAACCAAAGGGACTGTATTGACCAACGTGCACTCAAAGCTATTGGAAATGCACATGACACCGGGGCGGAAATATGAGAGTCTCAGACAAAGCTCTCAAAAGCGTAACCAACAACACTGGATGACAGCCCATTACAGCAGACTTATAGAAGACTATGGGATTTGTTGAGCATTAAACTCTTTGACAAGAAGTGTTTTGTCAACGTTAAATTGGTGCTGACTGATTTGAACAGTCTAGCCAACGGATAATCCCTGGAGAAAAGATTTTATTTAGAAACTAAACGGCCATGACTCATCATCCACACAATGATGTTTAGCCAACAATGAATCAATTACTCTGGTAAGTTTGGTCATGATCTAATCTAAAAAATAAAGCCATTAACAATTTAGGCATTTTAATAGCAGACACTCTTAATCCAGAGCGATTTACAGTGATCAAGGTGAACACAAGGTGATACATCAAATGCATAGAAATAGTAAATCTAGGATAATAGGTAAACCAAGAACCCATCATCAGTCCAAATACCGGTAGTGTACTGTAATATCCCAACATAAATAATCTGTAGATTGAAACCATACAATAACTAGAGGACAAATGAACCTGGCATCTGTCTACATATTTGTACACATATTGACACCAGTATGGTTCTTTATCAAACACTGGCAGCCTACCAGGGTCAAGCATCTCTTAAGGAGAGAAACAACAGTGTGCCACCCAGTGGCCACTGACCAACACACCATGACATCGCTCCAATTTCCTTTCTCCCAGCATGCTCCAGGGCCCAACAGACAACTGCAATCTGTCACTGTGCACTAGTGGTGTCTCCCCTGGTGACACCACAAAGGTAGTCTTTGTCGGGTGGAAACCTTAAAAACTGTGTGTGTGTGTGTGTGTGTGTGTGTGTGTGTGTGTGTGTGTGTGTGTGTGTGTGTGTGTGTGTGTGTGTGTGAACATGGGACTGACTGACTACCTGGCTAGAATACTAAAAACCGCTGCTTCTTTGGAGGGTTCCTTTTTTTCTTTTTCTCTTTTTCGCTGCTGTCACACCTCAGCCAGTGGCCTCATCATCCAGCAGCCGTTGCCATGGACAACTGTACAGTATCCGTGGTGACAAAATGGCATCACCGCCCTTGGGTGATGCCGGGATAAAGAAGGCAGAGAAGAAACATGTTTAAAGGAGTAGTTCACCCTTTATACATTTATTTGAAGACCAGTCATCAAATCACTGGCGCCAAAAAATAAAATAAAAAGAAAATAACTTTTGTTTTTTCTTCTTTTTTGTGAACTGCTCCTTTAAGAATGCGGGATGCCCGAGGGAGGAAGAGAATGAGTCCTCCACAATCGAGTGTGATTCTTGTACTTTGCTGCTCTCTCTACTCCAATGAACACCAACCAGCATGCTTATCTCTTGATAAGGCCAACAATAATGCCAGCAAATGCATACATTGTACTGATACACTCACAGTGACACAGCCAAATCCAGAGTGTTTGGTGTACAAGATACACTACACCACTACTACACCAAGATACCCAGGGACATGCTGGGCCCCTGATTCAGCCCGGGAAAAATAGTTGGAGAGGCCCTCATAGAGCGCTGCTGCTGCTACTCAAAGATTTGCCATTTCAGATCATGACAAGTGACAAGCCAGTGGGCCAATTATTGTACATGAGTTATATTTCATCGTTGTCGGGTGGAAACCTTGTATGTCCAAAACCGTTTGTTTTGTATTTATCATTTTAAAAATGATTTAAACTATTTAAAACAGCCGATCTACAAGCACAAGTATGCTTGTAGATCTGCTGTTTTCACTACTTTTGTGCAACAGCCTTGTATGATGAAGCAGGGCTTTGCTTTGCGAAAAAATGTATACATTTGAAACTTGGAGATACAAGGTTTCTGTCCGACAGTGACGATTTACTTTGTTGGCCGCCCAGCCCCCAAAATGGAACGAAGGCCGACATTTAATTTTTTTTCTTTTTCCTAATGTCAAATGTAAAAAACAAAGACCATCTACTGTAAATACCTTTATTTTTATTTTTATTTTTATCTTTTGTTTTACGACCGTTTTTCCTATTGATGATATCCTCTGCATAGTACTGTGTTCTATCTGTCTGTCATTCAGTGTTATACCATTTAAAACAAGGTTTTCCTATGTAAATAAGCCGTAAGGCTTTCTTGGATCTCCTTTTAGTTGATTTTGTAACTTCTAATAAAGTCTTTTTTTTAATCTCTGGGTTTTTACTGTGAACTGCATTGTCATGGCCAGCATCAGCTATACTGTCTCTGTCAGGTGGAAACCTCATGTGTGCAAAACTGTTTCGTTTCAGGGTTCAAATCCAACAATAGCAGATCTACAAGCACACAGCGCGGCATCGAGTGCCGCGCTGCGAGCTTGTAGATCTGCTATTTTTGAAAAATTGTGAAAGTTTGTCTTTGAATATTTTGACCCCATTCTAGAAATGTCTTCTAACTCCTTTTAAGGTTTTTGAAAAACGCATGTTTCCTTTCGCCAGCCCAGTTTGTGAAAAAAGTGGCTCGCAAACTTTTTCATGTTAATTAAAGACCCCCAAAATTATTGGCCACGGACCCCCATCTCAAAACATGTTGTTCCAGGGACCCCCCAGAAGCAAATATTTGGGTTTGAGCGCTGTGTGTGAGCTTGTATATCTGCTATTTTTCAATATCTAAAGGATAAAATAATTCCGGGTTAAAATAAAATATAAATATGGAAATAAGAGGTTTCTCCCAGGCAGCATCAGCTATGCAAGTTGCACGTGTTGCCCTCACGGGGGCAGTGTAGGACACATGGAGTCATGGACCAGCCTGTCTGGCTGCATGCATTGCATGGCTGTTGTATTATAGCTGCTGTGTGCTGCTATGCTGAAGCCAGGGCAATGGCAGTGCTCCAGGTATCGAGTGGCCTTTATTTATTGGAGTCTGTAAAAGCGCCGGCGAGCCCTGGCTAGCTCATCCACAGCCTGTGTTTATGAAGGAGGGAGAGAGACAACGGACAGCATTTCATTTTCTCCCAGCAGACTCTTTCCTTGCTTCCTCACGAGCCGTCCGTCCGGAGCCTCGTTAAAAGCAAGAAGAGAGCATCTGAACCAGTGTAGCCATGTCGGCTTAGTACAAGTGACTTTGGGCTTGTTTTTCTGCGAAGTCACTTGTAAATATTGGTACTTGGGCTTGTATCTAAAGTGCAGTTGATTATTGTGGGCTCGCCTGTAAGGCGAGCGCACTTTAGATATTGTCATTATTGTGGGCTTTCTACTCCTACATACCTAAGACAGAAAATGAAAATAAAAACATCAATGTGTTCAGCTTACTGTGGCGACGTGTGTTATTACTTTTTACAGCAATCGGCCAAATGGTGGCGCTGTAGGAAGCCTTCGAAAGTGCGAACTTTGAACAGGTAAAGCTCATGCTCTGTTTGAGGTACAGCCATGAAACCTGTATACACGTATGCGTCTCCTCATGCCGAACAACTTTTACGCTCTGACTTTTGACCTCTGACCTTTAGATCCCCCAAAATTTTGAATTATATGAAAAACAGTAAAAATCGATCTCCTCCTGGGATTTTTGCGTTACGTGCACAAAACCTTTTTCACATGAACTTTGGACCAATACGGTCAAACTGTCTGGTCGGATTTCTTTTAAAGTGAAACATAATTTTTTAATAATTCAATCAATATTGCGGTTTTATGCAAATTATTCTTCTGCCTCTAAATCATACATGCAAAGTTACACGTTCATGGCATTTGGCAAAGATGTAGAGGGTTAGTCAAAGTATCACTGAAACCAATTTTATTCCAATCGGCCAAAGGGGGGGGCGCTATACGAAGCGTTTGAAAATTCAAACTTCAAACGGGCATAAGTCATGACTCGTTTTGTTTGAAGACATGCAACTTGCTTACACGCGTGCTTTGACTCAAGCGGAAGACATCTGTGTCTTTGTTAAGTAAGCTCCGCCCTTAGATTTTCCACCATTTTGAGCAGTTTGTAAAACGCTTAAACCCGCTTTTATTCTGGAATTTTCGCGTCATGTGCACAAAACTTTTTTGACATGAACTTTGGACTAATATCTAAAGATCTGTCAGATCTGATTTTTTTTTATTGAAACATGCTTTTTTAATAATTCAATGAATATTGCAGTTTTATGCAAATTATTCTTCTGCCTCTAAAACATACATGCAAAGTCACATTTTCATGATGAAATACTGTAGAGGGTTAGTCCAAATATCATTAAAACCAATCTTACCCCAATTGGCCAAAGGGGGGCGCTTTATCATTTTGAGCAGTTTGTGAAATGCATAAAACCGTTTTTATTCTGGGATCTTTTTGCAATTTGCAAGAAACATTCTACACACACTCTAAGGACCTTTATCTAACATGCCGATGAAGTGCACACAAAAAAAATATAAAATAATAATAATAAATAAATAAAGTGGCCAAAAACACCTCAAATCATGAACACAGCCAGCGATGTGGTGAAATCTTGCAAGCACATTCCCACTAAGTCTAGGAACAGATGCCACCCTTCTCACATTGAAATGTTATAGCGCCACCAGCGGGTCAACTTTTGCATAACACATTATTGGAACAAAATGCCTCAAATCATGCATGCAGCGTCCAATTGCGTCAGTAACATCAAAGAGAGCACTGGCTGCGATCTTGACATTTTGTACTTTTATAGCCATTGTTTTTTGGCTTGAAGCGAGCCCACAATTGTTTCGAAGGAACAATATTTTTTAGTTTGGACTTGTTTCTCAAATGTTTTCAAGTCAAGGACCCCCAAATTAGTTTGTCCACAGCAAAATGTGGCAACATTGATCTCAGCCTCGCCTAGGAAAACCATAAACGACACAAGATAGTCTCCATTTCTGTGTATAGCGTACATGTGATATCCAGGGCATTTCACATGCTTCCTGACATTAGAGAAGACATGCCAGCGGGGACAAGCAAACACAAACAAAGCAAAAATAAAGAATTTAAATGCACTTGGTGCTGGCTTTTTATAATATAAATCCCACAAGGCTCTTTTGGCGTTTCATCCCCGACGACGCTCTCATCATCCGCTGTTCCACCGCTGCCAGACTGCTGTTTATGCCCCAGAGACGTGTGACAACAAAGGAAATCAATGTCATCAATTGAAGTCTCTCTGTGGATTCAGACAGACACATAGTCTGCATGTCACCGGCAGCAGGTAACATCTGTCTCCACACACTGTCTGTACTGAGAAACACTGTTCCAATGTTCTCACCGGGAACATCAGCGCTTGTCCTTGAAAGGTGCGTGTTTGTGTGTGCGTGTGCGTGCGTGTGTGTGCGCACGTGTGTGTGTGTGTGTGTGTGTGTGTGTGTGTGTGTGTGTGTGTGTGTGTGTGTGTGTGTGTGTGTGTGTGTGTGTGTGTGCGTGCGTGTGTAACTGCATGTTACTTTTAGTTTCTGTGTTCCAGGGACCAGGGGTCAAGGTTCAAGGGGTTCAAAGTCTAGATATAAAAATAGGAAAATAAATAGGAATGAAGATTGCAAATTAGCACTACAAAGAGCCAAATAGTGTAGCAGCCAGGGGCGTCACAAGGGGGGGAAGTGGGACTGAGTTACTAGGGCCCAAGGTGGAGGGGTCTTAATTATTTTATACTTTAGCTATTGAAAAATAGCAGATATACAAGCTCGCAGCGCGGCACCGAGCTTGTAGATCTGCTATTTTTGAAAAGTTGTGAAAATGTGTGCAAATCTTTGAATATGTATTTTTTAAGTGAACATTTGTAACTGATTTTGCTTCTGGGGGGTCCCTGGAACGAAATATTTTGAGATGGGGGTCCGTGGCCAAATACAAATAATTTTGGGGGTCCTTCACATGAAAAGGTTTGAGCACCACTGACATAGAAACATAGGTTTTTCAAAAAACCTTAGAAGGATTTGAAATATTCACTTGCACACACTTTCATGATTTTTCCAAAAATAGCAGATCTACAAGCTCGCAGTGCACCACTCAGTGCCACGCTGTGAGCTTGTATATCTGCTATTTTTCAATAGTTAAAGCACAAAATAATGCATAATAATGCATTCCCAGTCTAAATGGGTTAAACCCCTCCCCCTATGAAGAACATCCAGGGCCCAGAATTTGGTGCGACACCCCTGGTAGCAGCACCTGCACTGTGCACTGGGCTTTTATAAAAGAACACAGAATATTTTTGCTGTATTTGTGTGTGTGTGTGTGTGTGTGTGTGTGTGTGTGTGTGTGTGTGTGTGTGTGTGTGTGTGTGTGTGTGTGTGTGTGTGTGTGTGTGTGTGCGTGCATGTGTGTTTTGGCTTAGCGCAGCCAGCAGGACTAGGTGAATGTGTTTTAGTCGGTGTGTGTGAGCTGAGTTTGCACTGCACATGTAGCATTCAATCACCCTGAGATTCTGAGATGTGGGTTAGCAATGTCACCAGATCAGATGTGTCTGCATAGAGAACATTCAATACTCACACTGGCACACTGAAGCGGGCACGTGCTCGCGAACGTCACGCGCGCGCGCGTGTGTGTGTGTGTGTTTGTAGCAGTAGTAGCATGGCGTAGCGAGCCAAGGAAGTCGAGCGTAAACGCCCTGCATTTTCATTAGTCGCGTGCGTAGCTGGCAGTAAGTAGCCTGGCACGTGGCTACGAGTCCCGCGTGAAAGCAGCGGCCCCACATAGCTAGCTGCCACCCTGACTGACTGACCAAGATGAGAGAAAGGGATATAAATATATTATATATATATATTTATACACACAGTGAAAGAGAGAGAGAGAGAGAGAGAGAGAGAGAGAGAGAGAGAGAGAGAGAGAGAGAGATCCCGAGTACCCTCGGGACAGTAGAGTACGAGGTCACAAAGGCGAAACATCAAACTACAGCACTTTAATAAAAGCGAGACTCCCCTGTGAGCGCATGAGCCTGAGCCTGCCTGGGACTGAGGCTTCTGACAATGAAAGCATGGAGGGGGGAGAGAAAGGCAGAGAGAGAGAGAGAGAGAGAGAGAGAGAGAGAGAGAGAGAGAGAGAGAGAGAGAGAGAGAGAGAGGAAAGGGGGATGAGTTGCAGGACAATCACAGAGATTAATCCGGTTTCATTTTAACCTAGCGAAGGCCCCGAGGCCTTCAATGTGTGTGTGCTGGACGGAAATGAGGAGGAAAGCGTTCCAACTCGTGTAAAAAAAGGGACAGAGCTCCCGTCTCTCGGATCTGCTAGCGTGGAGGAGGGGGGCGTTTGATCTAAGTGACGTATTTCGGTGATATCAACAGCAGAGTAACCTGGTTACCCTGGGAATGTAGGCTATGAATACCATGAACTGAAAACATAAGTGGAACAATGCGTCAAAAACTGCAGCATGTGCGTGTGTGTTTGTGTGTGTGTGTGTGTGCGCGCTTGTGTGCCTGTGAATTCTTCCTTGTACGATGAATAGCGAAAATAGACGATCTGCAAGCTCACAACACATTTCAACGCCCTGGCAATTTGGATACAAAGTACTTGTACTTTACTTTACACCACTGGTATTTCCATATTAAATCAGTGTCCTACTCCTAACTATTCTGAAGAAAACCTGAAGAGTGGCAAGTCAGCTGGCTGTATGCATTGCAGGCATCAATGCAACATGGACCAAGTCTATTCATTCATTACATGAACAAAATGCATAAAAAAGGTTTTCCATAATGTATTTGCCACAGCCCCGTGTGCGGATACTGTATATTGATGACACCTGGTAAAGAAACGGGGAAGACAGGCTGAAATTGGTTTTAAAAAATGTGGAATCCCCTCTATTGGATTATGTATTTTGGTAATACGTGCTAGTTGCTACCATGATGTCTGTTTGACTGCTGCAGTGACTAAATGGACATTTCTCTCACAACACTCCTATTAGCTTCCTAAATAGGAAGCCGATATTAATGTTTGAAATTGGTTTTACCGTTGGTTTTTAAAGATCAACAAGGCCTGGCACAAATGAACCCATACAAATCAAATCACCTGAACTCTCAAGCCTTTATGTTATTTGCAGTTAAACCATTTTGGTAGTAATTATGAACCCTACTTTAATATAGAATCACATTTCCACAAAGGTAGAGAGAATATGGAAGAATATATTTATTAACAACAAAAACAAGAGCTCTCTGAGACAACACACACGCAAGTGTTGCTCTGGACTGTCAGGCCATTGAGCCTTATTTATATAGTACAGCAGGGGTCTTCAACAGGGGGTCTGGGACCCCTAGAGGGTCCTCAGTGTTACTACAGGGGGTCCTCCAAATCTTATATGATGGAAGCATTTTTCTCATTTTTTAACCAATTGAACCCTAGTGTCCATATTCTGAGAACTTTAGCCAAAAATAGCAGATCTACAAGCTGTGAGCTTGTAGATCGGCTATTTTCGTCAAAGATGTTTGGTGTAGAGGGGAAAAAGGGGAGAACAGAGTGAAATGTCAAGTTATGTATTGACGATTCAAGTGGTTAAATACTAATAAATCTGAAAACACAAATTGACATGAATCCAAAATACACTGATGATTGTGCTGTCAAACAATGAAACTATATGGAATCTATGAAAAGGTTGTGGGGGTCCCTGCTTCATCTCTCTCTCAACTAAGGGGTCCTTGGCCTGAAAACGTTGAAGACCCCTGTAGTACAGTGTAACCAAAATAGCAGGTGTGCTTATAGTGAAAAGATTCCTACATGGCTCTACTTAGAAACAGTTATCCTGACAGGCTACAAACAGAACATGGCTTGCCTACTATTGAGTTGTAAATAGATACATCTGCAGAGTGGGCAAAATCCTTCAAATTGAAATCTCATAGGAGTTATAACCATCATCATGGTTAGAACAGTGTAGTATTGTCATAAAGCACATACAGTATATAGTGACAGTCGTATAAGATATTTCAATCCTGTATCAGATTAATTTAGTTAATTGACTTGGCTCTCTTTAACGTTATTTTAGCTCGATAAACTCTTTCTAACGAGTTAATTATCCTCATTATCTCCATGGCAGACAGGGCAGTGGGTGGGGCCTGTCATTCATAGATCTCTTCTCCGTGTTTACTCCCCTGCTTCCTCTTTCCCCCCTCCTCCAACTCCTCCTCCTCCTCATTGACGGCAAAGTAAGTTGCTCCTTTTCTCGTTTCTATAAAAAAGCGTACAGCACATCCCTAAATAGAGATTACACTAACAAATGTTAACTCAGTTTGATTTAGGTTGTCCTTAATGAGTATGAGCGCAGATCCACATCTGTTCCAAGTGTTAAAAAAAGAAGAAAAAAAAAAGACTTGGCAGTTCTTCCCTTTGTTGGAGAGAGAGGCAAGACAATGTTTCCTCTGAATGAATCTAAGACAATCCCACAAGAACTGAGTACTCAGAACAGATGCCATAAACCCATTTTTGGCATCCAGAAAAGCAATTACACTGAAGCCTGTACCAGAACATTTTGGATATCTAGACTGTAATTCGGATCAGGGATTTCCTGATGGCCAGCATAGGGATTCTAGGGTTCAAGTGGTTCATGTAACAACAACAAAAAATCCTATAGATTTTGGCGGCCGCCCTGTAATAACTCTGAGGACCCATTTGTGTGTCACGGATCGATTTTCATGGGTCACGAGTCACGACTCAAGTAAAATGTTCATTTTCTTTTCCTACATTTAAATAAATATATGCATTTCAAAATATTTTTTTTAAAATATAAATCTTTAGAAAACACAGATACATTTTAAAACAAACAAACAAACAAATCTACAAATCTGGGTCTAGAGCTGAACAGTTTGGGAACCACTGCCCTAGAGGGTCCCGGACCCCCTGTTGAAGACACCCTGGGTTAAAGAATGGGTGCAGTGGGTTATGGAGCCAGTAGGTGTGTGAGGCGTTGGTCTGGGGCCAGGGCATGGCATGGCAGTGCCCACAGCCTGTCATCCGTTACAGATAGAAGCTGACTTAATGGAGTCGGGCACCGTGCCAAGCGCTCCTTCAAGGTGACAGTGGGTTCCCCTGCCGGGCTCTGCCTCATCTGCCACTTCCACAGCACTCAGCAGGCAGGGCTACTGTTGCACACGCGCACACACAGTGTGCAGGTGGCGGCGCGTGCTGTGCATGCAGCGTTTTAGATAGAACCAGTGGTGGACAGAGTACTCAAATGTTTTGCTTAAGTAAAAGTATCAATGCTGCCATGTAGAAATGTAACTCTGTTACAACTCAGTAAAAGTCCGGAAAATGTACTTCAAAATGTACTTGAGTGCAAGTATAAAAGTGTTGGCATCGAAATGCACTTAAAAGTACCAAAAGTAAAATTACTCATTGTGCAGAATGTCCCATTTCAAGTTTTCAAATGTACAAACAGATTTTGAAAATAGCAGATTTACAAGATCACAATGTGTCGCGAATCGCGATGCGACGTATTGTGAGCTTGTTGATCATTTCAAATGGACAAAATGTATAGGCCTATATGGCTGATGTATTTTGTAATAATAATAAAAATCTACAAAATAACTAGTAATTAAAATGGTCAAATAAATGTAGCGGAGTAAAAGTAAAATTGTTGAATCCAAGGTGTAGTGGAGTATAAGTAAAAGACACACACACATACACACACACACACACACACACACACGCACGCACGCACGCACGCACGCACGCACGCACGCACGCACGCACGCACGCACGCACGCACAGACGCGTTCAAAGACCCAGAGAAAATGAATCCCCTGGCCGCTCTTTAGAGAGTGGAAGAGCACTCTAGTCTTTGATATACCTGTGGATTTTCATTGAACTAATGGAGGAGGAGGAGGCGGCTTTTCCGAAGCCTGCAGGTTAGGAATTCAAGACTTCACAGGCCCTTAAACCCACCTGTATCTGTGTGTGTGTGTGTGTGTGTGTGTGTGTGTGTGTGTGTGTGTGTGTGTGTGTGTGTGTGTGTGTGTGTGTGAGCGAGCGAGTAGCAACAGGCAACAGTAAATGTAAGCTACCTGCATTTGATTGTGTGAAATCACATTTCTATAGAGCACAGTAGACAAACAACCCACATGTAATGAATGGGCATAGAGAGAGTTGCAACTAGCAACGGAGAAGGAAAGGTCGACCTGCAATGCAGGAAAACGTGATTATGTGTGAAATTGTGGTTACAGCAAGATGCAGCCACCTACACAGTTGTGCAGAGATCCTGAGAGAAAACAGCTGGTACTTAAAGGAGTAGTTCACCCCTAAAATGACTTTCTTTCAATTGATTACTCACCTCATGGAGACTTGAGTTGAATAAAATTGTTTTGTTGCATTCCTAAGACAAAAAAAATGTATTACAATAAATGTACCCCCATTGATTCCGGATGGGGACCCAAATACATTTGGGTCCCCATCCGGAATCTATGGGGGGAAATTCACTATAATCAATAGAAAAAATGTCATTATGGGGGTGAACTACTCCTTTAATAGCAGCTTTTTGTGCACACGCACACGTGCACATGCTTGTATACACAACTACCATACAGTCCCATGCATATGCATGCACACATCCTTCGTGGTGACCGAGCTTTGCTTCTCAACTTCGCAGACAACTTATAGCTGATTTATATTAACAGTAACACGTATTTGCACGCCTGTGTCACACACCAGAAATAGCCGATCTACAAGGTCACAACACGTCAACACAACACAATAATATGTCAAGCTCTGCGATGCCCTGTGAGCTTGTAGAGCAGCTATTTTTGGTACACGACACAGCGTACAACCAATATCAGGCTTAAGCTGTAATAAGTGCCTGCCATTTTGCTTTTTTTTTCCAGCATCTGTGCAGGTATACACAAAGTAGTGGAGGCTGCAGGCTGAGGAAGGCGAAGGACCACCGGGACCCTCGTCACGGGCTCACACCTGTCCACAATCACGCAGAACAGCAGCCGCTTCTAATGCACTGGTCGCTAAGCACTGGGTCGGGACCCATGTGTGGGTCGTGGACAAATTGATATGGGTCCCTTAATTTAAATAGTTTCTTACATTTTGTTTTTGTATTATTAGTGGCCAAGGCACGAAGTGCCCGAAGGCCACTCATTGATATTGGACTTCATCATAACTATTATTATTATTATTCCGCCACTTTTTCTCTAGCGGCTAGACCGTGCAGTCGCTTTTTACGAAACTCGGCAGTATGGCAGAGGACTATGCCAAACGGCTAAAACGCGAAGCTCGCAACAATCGGCCAAAGGGTGGCGCTGTAGGAAGCCTTTGAAAAATGCCAACTTTGAACTGGTGTAGCTCATGCCCTGTTTCAGGTACAGCAATGAAACCTGTATACACTTATGCGTCTCCTCATGCCGAACAACTTTTACACTCTGACTTTTGACCTCTGACCTTTACTTCTCCCACAATTTTGAATTATATGAAAAACAGTAAAAATGTATCTCCTCCTGGGATTTTCGCGTAATGTGCGCGAAACTTTTTTTACATGAACTTTGGACCAATACGGTCTGAAAACTTAGGCGGATTTTCTTTAAAGCGAAACATTATTTTTTAATAATTCACTCAATGTTGCAGTTTTATGCAAATTATTCTTCTGCCTCTAAATCATACATGCAAAGTCACACGTTCATGGCATTTGGCAAATATGTAGAGGGTTAGTCCAAATATCACTGAAAGCAATCTTACTCCAATTGGCCAAAGGGGGGCGCTATACGAAGCGTTTGAAAACTCAAACTTTAAAGGGGCATAAGTCATGCCTCGTTTCGTTTGAAGACATGCAACTTGCTTACACGCGTGCCTTGACTCAAGCGGAAGACATCTGTGTCTTTGTTAAGTAAGCTCCGCCCTTAGATTTTCCGCCAATTTGAGCAGTTTGTAAAACACTTAAACCCGCTTTTATTCCGGAACTTTTGCGTCACGTGCACAGAACTTTTTTTACATGAACTTTGGACCAATATCTAAAGATCTGTCAGATCGGATTTTTTAAACATTGAAACATGCTTTTTTAATAATTTAATCAACATTGCAAGTTGTATGCAAATTATTCTTCTGCCTCTAAAACATACATGCAAAGTAAAATTTTCATGATGAACTACTGTAGAGGGTTAGTCCAAACATCGCTGAAACCAATCTTACCCCAATTGGCCAAAGGGGGGCACTATATCATTTTGAAAGAAGGCGTCAAGTACATTACATGAAACTTTTTCTTTTTTCTTTTCTTTTTTTTAAATGACAGGTCCATTATGTGTGGCTGCTGTAGTGTAGTGGTCAGTGCCTGTGCCTGGTAGACGGATGGTTGTCAGTTCAAATCCCACCTCGGGTTGAGTTGATGTTAACATCCTGGATGCCCATGGCATGTGCATATGTCAAACTCTTTAATGTTGACACGTCTGATCTAACTCCAGATCACGTTCATGTTTAAAATGAGCCCCACAACTACTGTAGATTTACATGAAACTTTTTCTTTTTTCTTTTCTTTTTTTTTTTAAATGACAGGTCCAAAATGTGTGACTGCCGTAGTGTAGTGGTCAGTGCCTGTGCCTGGTATACAGATGGTTGGCAGTTCAAACCCCACTTCGGGTTGAGTTGATGTTAACATCCTGGATGCCCATGGCATGTGCATATGTCAAACTCTTTAATGTTGACACGTCTGATCTAACTCCAGATCACGTTCATGTTTAAAATGAGCCCTTCTCTACCGGCTGTTTTTTTCGGTTTTGAGTAAAAGAAAATATGATCACTCGAAAATGTCAGAAATACTCAGATTACATTTACTCAGATTGATTTCACCCCAAGCCTCCAAAATATAAAAAATAAATCAATAAAATCAAGGCACTCAGCCTACATAGAACTTTTTTTTTAAACAAACATGGTTAACAGATCCTGTGGCTGCCTAGTGTAGTCGTCAGGGCATATGCCTTTCATGCAGAAGGTCGTTGGATCGAATCCCGCTTGGGGTTTAAATTAGCATAATACCATGACATTTGGTAGACTTTACAGTTTGGTTCCTTGAACAATGTCTGATATGGAGCCTTCCTATAAATGTCCCCCAACCCCCCTTGATGCGTATTTTAATATCCGCCATTACTAAATAATGTATTTTGCATCATAAATCCTGAAACAAGCATTATAATACAAACTGTCATGTCTACACCTATGTTGTGATTTCCAAGGATTGCAATGATATCATGTACCTATAGGCCTATTATAGTCACCACTAGGCCAAAAAAAACAAACAAAAAACACCTGACCTGCCGGAGACCTGTTCGGAAGAACACTGCTTCCAGTTTTTCTTTGATTTGTTCTTTGCTTTCCCTTGATGCTTTTTTGCTTTCCTTTTTTTTCTGCCTTGGCCACTTTATCGCTGCTTGCAGCTATATTTATTATTATTATTTCAAAACATTTTCAAAAATATTCCCAAAGTTTTTCAAGAATTAAAAAACAAATGCAATTATTTTTGTCCGTAATTTCATAAAGAAATCAAAGAAAAATCAGAGAAATGTCATGAATAAGAAAACAAATGTTTAAGAAGTAGTGAAAATAGCCAATCTACAAGCTTGTAGATCTGCTGTTTTCACTATAGTTCGGGTCCCGGGCGAATGTCTAATTTCTCTTTTGGGTCTCGAGCTAAAAAACACTTTGTTTGGGAACCACCGGTCTAAAGGAAGCATGGAACCACCGGTCTAAAGGAAGCATGGAACCACCGGTCTAAAGGAAGCATGGAACCACCGGTCTAAAGGAAGCATGGAACCACCGGTCTAAAGGAAGCATGGAACCACCGGTCTAAAGGAAGCATGGAACCACCGGTCTAAAGGAAGCATGGAACCACCGGTCTAAAGGAAGCATGGAACCAGCGGTCTAAAGGAAGCATGGCATCAGTCTGATTCTGTTTGGGAACCAGCGGTCTAAAGGAAGCATGGCATCAGTCTGATTCTGTTTGGGAACCACCGGTCTAAAGGAAGCATGGCATCACTCTGATTCTGCAGACGTTTAACCTGCTGTGTGCATACTAGTCTGCAGACTGCCACGGTGCAGACACCAAGGCATTCGCACTCAAAGGCACTCATCGCATCCCAGAGAGGCTAGAGCCCCTAGGGTCTGTCTGAGGGGCGACCGAGTATTTCCCGGTGAACCTAAGCGCAACGGTGGGGGCTTGGGAGTGTGGGGAACACGCACCACTGACTATTATGATGTAGAGATATAGCTTAGCCTTTGTGTATTGAGAATGAGAGGCACTCTTGCCGATTTAGTAAGAGACTCGTCGCCAATTGCAAGATATTTAAAAGTTATTTGGGGCCATGATGGTATCCTTTTCTTCCCACAACTAGACTAAGGATTTATATTGTCTATGCTATTGTTTACAACCACAATTATTCACGTGTGGCAAGATCGCGGTTCACTAGTTTTTAGTAGGCTATAATAGTGTAGGCTTGGAAGCCTTTTCAGAAGTTAATTTAATGTTTTCCATTTAATGATTTCCTTTATCGCCATCTTCCGCTAATGCACGCAACTGTTTTCGCCAGGTTTTAAGGTCTTAATTTAGTTGTTTCTCATAAGCTCGCAACCCTCCTTGCCCATCAGCCCCCACCTTTGCGCTTAGGTTCACCGGGAAATACTCGGTCGCGTCTGAGGGACGTAGACCCCATCCCAGAGAGTCTAGAGCCCCTAGGGTCTGTCTGAGGGACGTAGACCCCATCCCAGAGGTGTCACCAGGACGGCAGGGGGGACAGCAATGTCATTAATTGAAAATGGCCGGGGGGAGGAGGCGGGTCAAGTTTGCGGTAAGGCCCTGCCAATCAATAGAAAAGAAGCCTCTGTCTAATTCTCTCCTCTCTTCCACATTTCCAATCCCCCCCCCCCCCCCCCCCCCCTAAAACCTCTGCCTGCCAGGCCTAGTATCAATCTAATCGTGCTTGGGTAAAAACCATCCACCTGGGCCTAAATCTATTTGAGCAAATACCACAACATTAATATTGTGACAAAAATATTGCATTGTGACGATGATTTAAAATATAATAATAATAATCAAAATGTTTCTAGAAAATAGTCTATAGCAGTGATATTCAACTGGCGGCCCGCGGGCCAAATATGGCCCCAGCGGAGCTTTCTTGTGGCCCCTGGAGAACATTCCATATTCCAATGTAAAAATAAATGTAACAAATTATTATTGGATGGTTGGTTGTACAGGATGACCATTTTGAATGTTCAGCCATTTCTTTTTTTCACCATGGAGCTAGGCAGCTCGGCAACACCAACAGATGAGTTCTGAGTGCAGTTCATCCATTCACTTCAAGCACATCTTGTGCTCTTATCAGTCGGGTACTCAAAACAAAAGCAAAGACCTTGCATTCATACGACCATGTAAACACTTCACCTTGCCAGCCTGCCTCAAGTATTCTTCCTGCAAAGACCTGCCAATGCCAAATAGCCATCCAGAACATACTGAAATACTGTATCTACTTCCTCTTTTCTTAATATCAAAATCTAAGCCTGTGTGTGCTCTCTAAAGGACTGGCAGAGAAAACATGAAAATGCATGAATGCTGTATCAAGCAAAGCCTAATAAGCGAACAATTAACGGTGAAACGGTTAACCATGAAAATTTTAATTTATTTTTGTTGTCACAGTCTTGTGGCCCATGACTTCAATTGATTTTACAATTGTGGCCCCCTGCCTAATAGCTGAATACCCCTGGTCTATAGTATAATATAGTAATAATCTACAAGCTCATAATGTGTCACATCACGCCACGATGTGAGTTTGAAGATCGGCTATTTCTACAACAAACCAGGAGAAGACACTTATGCCATATCACGTCATATCCAAATCCATAATCCAAAGTGCAAGACGATATCTAGTCTCATACCCATGTCATAATATCGATATATTGCCCATACCCTACCACCACACCTACAGTAATGTACATTTCATATACCCTAAGCCTGAGAACATATCGTCACTGTCGGACAGAAACCTTGTATCTCCAAGTTTCAAAGTCTTTTCGTAAAGTAAAGCCCTGCTTCATCATACAAGACTGTCGCACAAAGCCAGCGAAAATAGCAGATCTACAAGCACACAACACCTCGCGGTGCGAGGCGCTGTGTACTTGCAGATCGGCTATTTTCACTAGTTTAAATCCTTTTTAAAATGATAAATACAAAACGAGCGGTTTTGGACACACAAGGTTTCCACCCGACACCGACGATATTTATGTCATTTATCAGCTAATTCTGCCCTGTTGTTTTTCAACGCTCCGACTGCCCCTCTCCTCCGGTGGAGAGCGGTTTGTGCTACGCTGCCAGCGACAGATGGTTCTGCAGAGCAGCCAACACACACACACACACACACACACACACACACACACACACACACACACACACACACACACACACACACACACACACACACACACACACACACACACACACACACACATCCCCTGTGATAATGTAACTCTGACGGTGTAAAAGAGCCAAATGCGCACTGGGGATTTAGCTGAGATGATGAGGTGTGCCGTCCGTAATAAAACCGCTATGATGCACGGTAAAAACCTTTTGAAACTGACACATGAGTGCACACACAGACACGCACGGGCACGTGACACAAGCACACAGCCACCACACACACACACACACACACACACACACACACACACACACACACACACACACACACACACACACACACACACACTAGCCTCGTAAATCAGTCTCTTCCTGCCTTCATTCGAATGCGAGGAATCCTCTGCAGATTCGAACAGAAGATGGGAGGAGTCGGTTTACTAGGCTACACACACACAGCCACACTCGCACACACACAAACACACACACACACACACACACACACACACACACACACACACACACACACACACACACACACACACACACACACACACATGCTTTCACACAGACAGGTTTTTGAAAAATGCATGTTTCTATGTTAGTGATTCTCAAACATTTTCATGTCAAGGACCCCTAGAATTATACGTATTTGACCGCCGACGCCCATCTCGAAATATTATGTATCAGGGACCACCAAGAAGCAAATATTTTAGTTACAAATGTTCGCTTTAAAAAAGATATATTCAAAGATTTGCAAAAAAACTTTCACGATTTTTCAAAGCTTGTGGGCGAGACATACCTACTGGTATACAATTTTAGTAACGTGTTGGTTTAGCTGTGGTACTCCAATTGCCTCTGTGTGCTTGAACCGGGTATTATTGTTTTAATTTCTTGTTGTTGTATTTGTTTTTATTTTTTCATGTACTGTGTTTGGATTTGTATGTTTTGTGTTTTAAAAATTTGAAAAAGTTAATAAAAATACTAATCATAAAAAAAATTAGCAGATCTACAAGCTTGCTAAGCTGTACTGTATATCTGCATTTTTTTTCTCTGACAAATGCATGCACATACTGTAGACACGCACAGGCACATGACGCAAGCACACACACGCACACACGCATGCATTCACACAGACACGCACATCCAGGCACATACCGGTACTGGTACATCAAGCACGCACACAGCAGTGCCAGGTGGCGCTACAATATACCACCTTGGCTTCCCATTTCCTTCTGGACATTTCCTCAGAGCAAACCCTCAAGTCCTCAATACTGTGCTGCTAGAAAGTGTAGCAAGGTGGACTTGATGGTAAAGGTGTCTGTTAACAGTGGACCCGTGCCTCTACAGCAGGGGTTTTCAAAGTGGGTCAAAGACGGGGCACCCTGGGGTGCCGTGACAGGAGTCCAGGGGTGCGGCGAGATCATTTGATAATATTTGGAATTTATTTGGACACTTGAAAAAATATGTATTATCATTTTAAACTTGAAGTACAAAGTTATTTTCAGTCAGTTCTAACCAAAATGGCTATCATCTCAACGTTTTCCTTGCAACAAAATCTCTAAAATATCGTCACTGTCGGGCAGAAACCTCGTATCTCCAAGTTTCAAATGCGAAAGCAAAGCCCTGCTTCATCATACAAGACTGTCGCACAAAACTAAAACAGCCGATCTACAAGCACACAACGCCTCGCATCGGGCGTTGTGTGCTTGTAGATCGGCTTTTTTCACTAGTTTAGTACATTTTATAGATGATAAATACAAAACGAACTGTTTTGGACATACAAGGTTTCCACCTGACAACGACGATATGCTATAAATATAAGGTGCTGGGAGTGTAAATTATAATGTAGGGGTGCCTCGGATTAAAAAACATATTGATGGGGTGCCCTGAGACAAAAAGGTTTGGGAACCCCTGCTCTACAGTACATTTCATACACCTCTCCTCTGTCATTTTTACGGCCGGTAAATGGGGACATGTTTTATCCCTGCTTCAGTTCAGACAGAATGACATTTCCTTTTGATATGTTTGGTAATTTAACAATTTAATTTAAAAAATAGTTATGTTAAAGGTGTATTCAGTGATAATGAAAGTGGCCGGGGGTCATCTTGTCCCTTACTGCCCTTACAGCGTGGAAATGTTTAGTTTTTCATAGATTTTTTTACACCATTATAATGTTCTCGTTTTGATCATTAGACCCAATCACTGAATACCGGTAGGCCTACGTCTCCAGCTTCAGGATATGTATGATACTGATTTACTACGAGACTGTGGCATTTTATGAGTTCAGTAGTTTACAATCAAGGCATTTAGCAGAATTCAGAGTGACTGTGGTTCTGAAAACCTTTATTCTGACCATCATAACTAAACATCATAACATAACTACGGCCATACTCTACCCTGATTGGTCGAGGACTGGCTGGCCACCTCTGAAAACCAAATCTAGCTATGCTCGCAACACAGGCCATGATGGAAGTCCTTATATGGTCAGCACTCATTCTAGTGAGGAGAATGAATGGAAAATGTACCAATTATATTTGTATTTGAATGAAATACAATCACTGAATATACATTTAAACACCCTGGCATCCCCCAACTTTTTTTTTTTGTGTAAATTCTAGAATACCTAGCTAAAACAGAAGATAATCTGTTTTCGCTGTTTGTTGTAAAATCCCCCCCTCCCCCCCTCCCTAAACCGATCACCTGCATGTGTCCAATTCAGACTGGTGTTGTGAGACCTTAGACAACCCTGAAACTGCAGGACACACTGGACCCCGCTCACAATAACACCACAGTGGAAGGAAACCAGACACTGCAGTCAGGGGCGTCACACCAAATTCTGGGCTGTGAGCTTGTAGATCTGCTATTTTTTGAAAAATCGTGAAAATGTGTGCAAGAAACCTATGTCAAGGACCCCCAAGATGATATGTATTTGGCCACGGACCCCGATCTCAAAATATTTAGTTCCAGGGACCCCCAGAAACAACATTTTAGTTAGAAATGTTCGCTTAAAAAAATACATCTATTCAAAGATTTTCACACATTTTCACAACTTTTCAAAAATAGCAGATCTACAAGCTCGCAGCGCGGCACTCGGTGCCGCGCTGCGAGCTTATATATCTGCTATTTTTCAATAGATAAAGTTACTAGGGCCCCTCCACCTTGGGCCCCAGTAACTCAGTCCCACTTTCCTACCCATTGTGACGCCCCTGACTGCAGTATCCTTCCTACAAGTCCCGGTGCTGAGAAACAAACAAAACCTACCGCCAGGCCATGGCTGCTAAACACAGCTCTGGGACACCCCTCGGAATCGCAAACGCAATCCGTGGAATCCATTGCAGGTGTGGTAGGGGATGCTGATTTAATGATTATGCTTGGATTGCACAATGTCCACACACAGATCGTAAAACATCCCCCCATCTCTGGCGACGGTATAGAGCGCTCCGTGTGTGGCCCGAGTTCGACACACACACGCGCGCACACACACACACACACACGCACGCACACACACACACGCACACACACACACACACACGCACACACACACACACACACACACACACACTAGGGATGGGACGATACACGATATTATCATGATAAAAAACATCGTCCTCCGTCATGCACTGGGATCAATTCACCTTTTATTTGCCAAGCTGCATATCCTGTACCACTTAAACCCTCTAATATTGGTAATATACGTATACGTATATAATATACGTACTTGATACAGTCTTGTTTTCACTCTCACTATCAAATGTCTTTGCCAAAAAAATAGCAGATCTACCAGTAAGACTCCCTAATTGGGAGATAAGCGACCGTCACGTCGCATACACAAACTTTAGAAGGCAATGGTAGCCAATCAGGAGGGAATATGGGAAATGGGACAGATCCATGTTGATGATATGACTTTAGAGATACTGTGTACTGCTTTGTGTGATTTTAGGGTTGACGTGATGTGACGTGACGGACAGACTGACTGACAGACGGACAGACTACTGACAGCCGGTGGAGGTTTTGATAGTAACTGCGATGTGACGGTCGCAACAAGCTCACAACCACATTTTTGGCAAATGTTCCACCTCAGGGTAATAGATATTGATTATTGCGATAATATTGTAAATCGCAAATTTATTTTGTCACAATAATCGTGATATGACATTTTCATATGGTCCCATCCCTAACAGACACACACGCACGCACGCACACACATGCACGCACAGATACGCACACACACACACACACACGTGCACACGTGCGGTCCTGTTCACCGTGGTGATGGACGACCTTCCACTGATCTTCTAGTGACTGTGACGCCAGCCAGAGCCGGGGGTGGCAAAGGTCAAATACATACTGATTAGAGAGGGTGATGGGGGACGATCACTGTGAGAGAGTGGAGAGCAGAACGGTCACACGCACACACGCACGCAGGCACGCACGCACGCACGCACGCACGCACGCACGCACGCACGCACGCACGCACGCACGCACGCACGCACGCACGCACGCACGCACGCACGCACGCACGCACACACACACACACACACACACACACACACACACACACACACACACACACACACACACACACACACACACATACACATCGTACAGGGAACAAGCAAAGTGCTGCTCCTGTCTGCCATATGGCACAGATTAGAGGTACCGAGATTATGAGCCCCGATTGGTGTCAGATCACAAGATGCACCGCAATCTTTCATGGGCAGATGTGACTTATGGGGCTGTAGTAGTGTTACTGTAAATACTAATAAAGAAATCGCCGGCTTATTGTGTCTAAAAAAAACATATTCAGCCACTTGTACGCATGCCCCCACCCACTGAAATCAAAATCGCTAAAACGATAGAACGAAGTAAATAAAAACATTTTAACACCCATCTTTTCTTTTATCTAATTACAATCTAAAATATGAACCCTTGTTGTAAAAAAAAAACGAAGTTGTCCGTTAATGTTCCTTCCGGTCTTTGGAGTCCTCGTCACCACAGTAAAATCCTTAATGCTAGTGTGAACGATGGACCCAAATAGACCCGTAAGGGTCCGTCTTCCCCATGGGGAAGGCATGCATGCAAAACCTGGAAGTCATCACTTGTCAGCTTTATCACTCTGTCAGCTGGAATGCTGCCAGGTTCCAGGGAAAGACACATCACGCCTTCAAATAAATCTTCATTTAGCTGTTAGTAGGAAAATGGTGTCTTTCATGAAATCTCATAATAACCAACCTTGTTTAAGCTATATAAATAAAACAAGGTGGGTGTTTTTAAGGGGTGATGGACGCAATGTGTTTGGTCTCCTTGCTAAACGTGGAGACTGGGAGGAAAATAAACAACTTGTCACCCCGAGGTGTCGGCCGTCTGACAAAACCCCGGCCCAGCTCACTGCTAATTAGCATTCCTGGCGAGGACAGTGTGCTCTGCTCCCCACACACACACACACACACACACACACACACACACACACACACACACACACACACACACACACACACACACACACACACACACACACACACACAGGGCAGCTGATGCCATTTGGGTGGTGACAGCCATAGGGGAGGGCGGGCTGGGCTGGGCTGGGCTGGCACAGTGTGGCACCGCCAGAAGGGCACGTCGTGGCACAGTAAACATTCCCCCACCCCTTAAGACTGGCACAACGCTGAACAACTGTTGCGCCGTGCAATGGGTTTTTAATGGGGGCCGGGTGGGTGTAAATGACTGATGCGATGCTTGTAAGGTCAGGGTGTGTTTAGACAGACATGGGAGTACATTCCACAAAGGTATGAGAGAGGAGGCAGGGGGAGGGAGAGGTGGGAGGAGGAGAAGGATGAGGTGCTGTTGGAGGGGAGGCGGGCAGATCTACAAGCTCACAACGCGTCGCATCGCGACGCGTTGTGAGCTTGTAGATCTGCTATTTCCACTATTTCGGATATTTTTCAACATTCACGATTATGACGATTATGACAAAATAATTGCGATAATGTCAAATAATCACGATTAGACGATTATGTAATAATTGTGACAGCCCTACTGGTGGTGATGCATTTATCTGCCCGCCTCCCCAAAGTAGAGCTCGGCTTGGCTCTGACGCGAGTTCGTTCCTTCTCGGCAGAACCTCTGAAAGGACTTCTTATAAGACTCTAACAATGCCTAGTCCTCTATCTGGGGTGCTGTGCTTATGTGCTTAACTTAGTTATTGCTATGCCTGGCTCAGGACTTCGTCGGTGTCCAAGTAGAGCTCGTCCTGGCTCTGACGCAAGTTCGTTCCTCCTCGGCAGAACCTCTGAAAGGACTTCTTATAAGACTCTAACAATGCCTAGTCCTCTATCTGGGGTGCTGTGCTTATGTGCTGAACTTAGTTATTGCTATGCCTGGCTCAGGACTTCTTCCGTGTTCAACTAGAGTAGCTGGGACAACTCCCGATCTAACTGAGAAGCTGGTTTATATGCGTTCTGGTGACGTCATATTGATGACGTCACTCTGACCTGTATGCCGTTCAATCCTGGTTGCCATTGACTCCTCTAACAAATGGCTACTGTCTATGACGGTAGTCCCATATGACATGATGGAATGGACTATCTCCATATATAGTGTTCTCCACTTCTCCATATTAGGCCAAGCGGGTTCGCTCTATATCTCCATGTATAGGCCTAAATGCCCGACGTTGAGCTTGGCAACGAAACGTATCGGCTATTTCCACTATCAAGGTTATTTTTTAAGTAGTAAGTTGTCAAATATGTCAGTAATTTCTTTGTATATTTAGGTTATGTGTCATATCTACCATGTACAACTAACTTCAAAGCCTAAAAGCCAAACAGAAATGTAATTATCAACGACAAAAACACAATTAAATCGTTAATCGCCAATTATTTGAGTGACAATTAATCGTCGTCATGTAAAATGTCATATCGTGACAGCCCTAACCACCAGTCCAGTGTTGGTTTGTGGGTAAATGCATGCACTGCCACTGCCATGCCATATTTTGGAATGAAGTCATAAAGTGTCTGTCAGGAATCTTTAAAATTACCATCCCACTAAGTGCCAAGCTCTGTATACTTGGAATTCACCCAAGGAACTTCATACATTCAGCAAAGCAAATTAAAATGTTTGACTTTGGTCTTCTTCTTCTCCAAGCTAGAAGAGCTGTGGCATTATGTTGGAAAAGTGTGGAAGCCCCAACATTGAGGATGTGGCACCGGGAACTCATGAATTCCATGGGGCTGGAGAGGTTGACATATATAGTTAGGGGTAGACAGAGTGACTTTGAACAGCTTTGGGGGATTTATGTGGGTGCCATGGAGACAGCTACCTAAATGTAATAACAGCATGGTTAAGAAAAAAAAAATGGAAGAAAAAAAGTTATTTATTTTTATTTTTTATTATTATTTTCAATAACGCATGTGCAGGGGTTATGTGTGTGTGTGTGTGTGTGTGTGTGTGTGTGTGTGTGTGTGTGTGTGTGTATGTGTGTGTGTGTGTGTGTGTGTGTGTGTGTGTGTGTGTGTGTGAATGTATGTGAGTATATGTATTGTATTGTATGTTTTAAAAAAATCAATAAAAAAATATATAAAAAAATGCAATGCCACGTTTTTGTAGGGCTTTTAAGGCTGTGTCTCCCTCCAGACCTTCTATATAAGGGTCAGGGACGTGCTGGGCCCCTGATTCAGCCCGGGAAAAAGAGTTGCAGAGGCCCTCATTCTCATTGCGCGCTACGGAGAGAGATCTCTCTCTATAGCGCTGCTGCTACTCAAAGATTTGCCATTTCAGATCATGACAAGTGACAAGCCAGTGGGCCAATTACATGAGTTATATTTCGTCGTTGTCGGGTGGAAACCTTGTACGTCCAAAACCGTTTGTTTTGTATTTATCATTTTAAAAATGATTTAAACTACTTTTGTGCGACGGCCTTGTATGATGAAGCAGGGCTTTGCTTTGCGAAAAAATTTACAAATTTGAAACTTGGAGATACAAGGTTTTCTGCCCGACAGTGACGATTTACTTTGTTGGCCTCCCAGCCCCCAAAATGGAATGAAGGCAGACATTTTATTTAAATTGTTTTCCTAATGGCCGGCCTGGACCGGCCAGGAATTAACCGGCCGTTCGGGAGTTGTCCCACTTTTCCCAATGGCCAGCACGTCCCTGATAAGGGTCTTATATAGCTGTCTTAAGCCTAATTTGTACTTTGTCTCTGTCAGGTGGAAACCTCATCATGTAGCAGAAGTAGCAGTTCGACAAGCTCAAAAGCTTTCGAGCTTTGCAGATCTGCTACTATGCTTTAGTGTGACGCTGCAGTATGATCAAGAAGGGTAAAACGTTCATGGAGATAAGAGGTTCTCTGCCCGAAAGCAACGACTTCATTGTATGCGTGTTGGTCGGCTATTTTAGGCACACAGCGCCGTCGTAATATGACGGAGCATAAATTAGGCTCTGAGCTGTTATCAGTTTAGCCTGAGCTAGCGTGGAAACCAGACCAACCTGCCATTGCAAAAATAAATAAATGCCCTCTGCAGATTTTGGTCTGGCACCGCTCAGTTGTGATTGGATTTCACTCCCTCCGAAGTAGCGAAGGACCAATTAGGGCCCGGTATGCAAATATTGGGCGGCTTTATGACCAGAGGCATTTTTCCCCCCAAAAAAAATCACGTTGTTGTTTTAATTTATCAAGCAAGCCATTGGATGACACCTTTTACAAGTTGAGACTTGACACTTGTTAAATATCGTGTGAATTATAATAATTAAAATAATAATAATAATCATCAGTATTATTATTAGTTTTCCTTTGCTTTTGCTTTTTTAACCTATTTTATTACTGCATTTTAATGCATATAAAAGTGTGTTTTGGCAAAATGAGTCCCTGGAGAAAAGATTGAATTGCCCTGTTAATACTTGATGTGCTATACAAATGCACTGGCCTTGTCTTGCCTAAGATTCAAATGTTCATGACTTTTTAACCACACAGTGTTTAGCTAACATTGACTTGACTCAATCATTCAGCTAAGCTCAGTAACATTGTAATGGCTTTGGATGAAATATGAGCCATTAAGTCATTAACAGAAAATGTGTCTGTTTGTGTGCAATGTATCTCTGAAGCTGTGAAAATACAGTGACATGTATCGACAGCGATATGGTCCTTTTGTTGGTTCATTGGTTCAGGGATTTTCAAAATGTATCAACATGAGCCATTGAGTTGCTCGTAGTACTTAATACAGAATGTTAAGCTATTCGGTGTTAACAACATTAACCCTATTAATCCTATTTTGGCCACATTTTCAAACATTTAAATAATACAATTTCAAAATAGCAGATTTTGTGAGCTTGTAAATTGGCAATTTTCAATGTTTGTAAGTATAAAGGGTTCATATTCTAGTAGATTCTAGTAAAACATCCAGTCTAGAGAATCTTTCTCAGAATGGGATACTCTTACGATTGCTATATTTGTGGGTGACCAGTCAGTCAGGACTCAGGACTCAGGACTAGCTTAGTGTAATGCCATGGAGAGATGAAAACGCTGAGGTGCCAGTTTCCCCGTCAGTCACATTTGTCATTCTGTCTGTCGCTGGTTGGCAAACGAGGCCATCTCTCCCTTTACACCCCACCTAGGTTTATTGTCAGCAGTTTTCACGACACGCTTACAGCACTGTGTTTGTGTCCTCTGCTTTAATCCCAGACCTTACTTTTGAGAGGTATTGAGCGATTATCACGCCGTCCCTCAATCACAACCTGACCTTTTGCAGCTGCGCTTCGCTCTGCAATGCATCTTGGGCGCACTGAGGCATCCCAGGGTGGAAGCAAAATGCCAAAATGAATTATTATTAGACTGCATGGTAAAAGAGGTTATATCCGAAGGTTACTGTTTACTTTAAAAGTGTTTTTTAGAGGTTTTAGTGTTTGCCATTAAAGTCTGGCTACATCTCAGCTAAATTACCGGTATCTTCCCAGACAGTCATGTAATGTCCAAGTCAAAGAGCCGCACAAGTTTAACAAGACCCCCAAGCAACTGCGAAAGTGCAAAGGCCAAAGCTTAGACGGCTGGCATCTGGACCCCAAGTCTGTTGACAACCATGTTATTGCATGCATTTGCACGCACGCACACATGCACGCACGCATGCACGCACACAGACACACACACACACACACACACACACACACACGCATTCCCCCATTAACATGCATTCCTTTTATCTGTGCTGTCATTGCCATTGGGCACAATGGGCAGCGACCGAAATGGGAAAAAGCACTTTCCTTTCCATATCCTGATATGCCTAAGCAGGGATTCTGCCGTCACAGAATGTTATATGTGAGACAGACAATGTTATGAAGACAGTGTGCAGTTACAAATGGGGAGAGACATGATTCATTTTCTGTTCAAGTGGGTTCCACTCACCCGAGGAAGGCTCACGAGTGCAGTGTGTGTGTAGGCACGCAGGCACGCACGCACGCACGCACGCACGCACGCACGCACGCACGCACGCACGCACGCACACACACACACACACACACACACACACAGACACACACACACACACACACACACAGGTACTTTCTTTTTCCCTCTTTCCCATTTTGCACCCTCCCAGCATCACCAGCTTGTTATTATTTCGTTTCGGGGCGCCAGCTCTGCCCGGAATTTCAATAAGCACCCGCCGAGATGCATTCTGCCAGCCCTTTTTACAAAGCACCATATGTTTACAGATCCTCAAGCCTAGTCGCTCCTCTCTCTCATTATATGCCTGCAAGGGGAAGGCCGTGTTTTGTTGTGCATGGCACGCGTACGGTTAAAGGAGGGCAGACTCTACCGTGCCTGTGTCTGCAGGGCCAAAAGTAACTTTGGTGCAGATAAGTATCCGCCCACAGAAAGCGGTGCGTTGTTTACTGATAATCCCTTATCGATCTCCTCCTCAGGAGTTGCAGCCATGCAGACACAACTAGACGTCCTGATAAATCCTTCCCGCCAGCCTCTCTCTGGCATCCTGTGAACAATATAACAAACACCCTTTCCTAACACCAGTAAGACTCCCTTACCGTCAGGTCGCATACACAAACTTTAGAAGGCAATCGTAGGCAATCAGGTGGGATTATGGGAAATGGGACAGATCCATGTTGATGACATGACTTTAGAGATACTGTGTACCACTCATCTCATCAACATGGATATGTCCCATTTAGCGCCACCTTCAGGCCGATTTTTTAAAACACATTTTTGGACACTGCTCCTACAAATTTTGCCCTAAAATCATGCAAATCGGTACACACTTGCTCTACACTGATGTCATCAACATGGATCTGTCCCATTTAGCGCCACCTTCAGGCCGATTTTTAAAAACACATTTTTGGACACTACTCCTACAGATTTTGCCCTAAAATCACGCAAATCGCTACACAGTATGTCTACACTCATGTCATCAAAATGGATCTGTCCCATATAGCGCCACCATCAGGCCGATTTTTTCAAACACATTTTTGGACACTGCTCCTACAGATTTTGCCCTAAAAATCACGCAAATCGGTACACAGTATGTCTACACTCATCAACATGGATCAGTCCCATATAGCGCCACCATCAGGCCACAAACACATTTTTGGACACTTCTCCTACACATTTTGGCCTAAAATCACGCTGCGACCTGACGGTCGCTTATCTCCCGATTAGGGAGTCTTACTGGTTTTAGGCCAAAATATGTAGGAGCAGTGTCGATGTGTTTTGGAAAAATCGGGCCTGATGGTGGCGCTAGAAGAGGGCCATGTGAGAAATCAGGGCTGGAGGTTGTGATTTGCCATCCAAAGACTGCCTGTGCAAAGTTTGGCATTGATAGGGCCAATGGTGCCAGAGATAAGAGTAGGGCAAAAGTGTGACGTGACCTAACCGCTGGAGCTTTTCATAGTAACTTGCGACCTGGCGGTCGCAATCACACTGGTCACTAAGCTTGGGTCCCACTATTTCCCTACAGTATGGCACCGACCATTAATACAGCATGGAATTGTGGACAAAATCTTATCCAACGATAACAACATATTCTACGTTTTAGGTCTGAGAGGCTAAATCTCATCAAATGGTGGTTTGTGGCTCAAATGCAGAATAAATAATGGGCCTTGACATGAAAAAGGGTTGAACACCACTGCTGCAGTATGATCAATTAGGGCATTAATTCACAAAATAACAAAGGTGAGAGGTTTAAGCCACAAAATAATAATAAAAAGAAAAGGACTTTACGGCTGGGAACGCGTCTTTGTCGCTTTAGCTTTTAAACACGTTAACCATTATTTTATACTAGCAGTTCAGATCTGCTATTTTTAGAAAATAGCATAGAAAATAGAATAGAATAGAAAATTCTATTCAAATTCTTTGAATAGTTTGACCCGATTCTATACAATGTCCTCTAAATCACTGGTTCTCAAACGTGTCTTCATGTCAAGGACCCCCAAAATTACATGTATTTGGCCGCGGTCCCCCATCTCATATGTTGTTCCAGGGACCCCCCCAGAAGCAAATATTGAGCCTCATGGGGGGGTGGTGTAGGGTGGGTGAAAAGGCCATTTCCCAGCCATTTCCCTCCAGCTGGGTTCACAGTATTTTATTTTTTTCCGATCGCCAAAATAAAATCCTGGGTTCCCGAGGCTAGGTTCACAGTGGCGGACATGGCAGGGGGTTTGTCCCAGTCCTGGAGGACAACTTGTCCTATTATTTCTATATATAAAACCACTAATAACAGCACACACCAGGGGACGCATGGCTGCTTCCCAGCAGCACACATCTGTAACCTTCCTTCCTGCTGTGTGTCAAACAGTGTTGATTTTGGCAGCAAATCTTCGATTTAGTTTTAGTGATATAGTCTTTTTGAATTAAATGGCATTTAGTTTTGCCCATATTTTGTTACAAGACATATTTTATACAGTACAATATACACATGCACACACATGCATACATATACGATGCGATGTGATGCGATGTTGAGTGTGATCTAGCCCAGGGGTTTTCAAAGTGGGTGACGGGGCACCCTGGGGTGCCGCGACGGCAGTCCAGGGGTGCCGCGAGACAATTTGATAATATTTGGAAGTTATTTGGACACTTGAAAAAATGTTTAGCATCATTTTAAAGTTGAAGTACAAAGTAATTTTCAGTTCTAACCAAAATGGCTATCATCTCAACGTCGTCCTCGCAACATAATCACTAAAATATCGTCACTGTCGGGCAGAAACCTCGTATCTCCAAGTTTCAAATGTGTACGTCTTTTGGTAAAGCAAAGCCCTGCTTCATCATACAAGACCGTCGCACAAAAACTAGTGAAGACAGACGATCTACAAGCACACAATGCCTCGCATCGCGAGGCGTTGTGTGCTTGTAGATCTGCTGTTTTCACTAGTTTAGTACATTTTATAGATGATAAATACAAAACCAACGGTTTTGGACATACAAGGTTTCCACCTGACAACGACGATATACTATAAATATAAGGTGCTAGCCTGGGAGTGAAAATTATAATGTATTAAACGGATAAAAAAATATATATTTATGGGGTGCCCCGAGACAAAAACATTTGAAAACCCCTGATCTAGCCAACACCAACTCGGGACTCCTGGATCGCTGCCCTCCACACTCTGCTACAGTATCTAACATCAGGGTCTTCAGCTCCACACTCTGCTACAGTATCTAACATCAGGGTCTTCAGCTCTCCACACTCTGCTACAGTATCTAACATCAGGGTCTTCAGCTCTCCACACTCTGCTACAGTATCTAACATCAGGGTCTTCAGCTCTCCACACTCTGCTACAGTATCTAACATCAGGGTCTTCAGCTCTCCACACTCTGCTACAGTATCTAACATCAGGGTCTTCAGCTCTCCACACTCTGCTACAGTATCTAACATCAGGGTCTTCAGCTCCACACTCTGCTACAGTATCTAACATCAGCGTCTTCAGCTCATCTACAGGTCCACATTTCTGATGCGGCGGGTCCGTCCATGAGACACCTAGTGCCATTCGTAGCATTCGTGTGTAGACTCCATCCAGGGCATACATACAGTATAGTGCATATAGGTCTCTGTGCATGCATTTCCGTATAGAGTAAAAATGATGGACGCAAATAGAACCGTAACTTTGTGTTAAAGTGTTGATTAGGGCTGTCACAATTATTACATAATCGTCTAATCGCGATTATCATTTTTTTAAAGAAAAAAAAATAGTGGAAATAGCAGATCTACAAGCTCACAACACGTCGCATCCTATCAATGTTCTTTTTTAAGTATAAAGTTGTCGAATATGTCAGTAATGTCTTAGTATATTTAGGTTATGTGTCATATCTACCATGCACAACTTAACTCAGCGGGTGCCCACGAGGTGTCTACACGCCAATCTCTTTGATGTCTCTGGAGGCCCACCACGCGTCGACGTGTTTACTGTATTTACAGTATTAACTTTAAATCTCACCGTTAGGTTGGGGCTGCGCCTGGATGTAGCCCATTAGCCGCTAGTCGCTTCGAGTCGACGCTGAGAGCATCGCGCGGCCGTTTTTCTCCGTATACTCCAATGCATTTCCCCATCTTTAACGCCCTTTATCTCTGATGTTTGTTTTATGGCTAAAACTGTGGCGTGGTGCGGCAAAATGTCCAAATTTTGATCGGCAATGAACAGCTATGATCAACACTGGCCCATACAGTAAGTTACACAATAACATCCTGTCTGCGCTCATGTGACCAAGTGACGTCATGACGCATGCATTGACGCAGCAGGGCCGGATTCAATACAATGGTGGTGGGCCTGGGCAGCAAGAGGGGATAAATGGGGCAATCCAGGGGCACCCGATGTGTTAAAAGCCTAAAAGCCAAACAGAAATGTAATTGTCAACGACAAAAACACAATTAAATTGTTAATCGCAATTATTTGAGTGACAATTAATCGTCATGTAAAATGTCATAATCGTGACAGCCCTAGTGTTGATTTAGGTCCTTCTACATTAGGGGAAGGCATGGAAACGATCATTGATCAGGTTCCTCATTCTGTGTGTCTAAGTATTGTCAGTGCTCTTGTCCTTCTTATTAAAAAGAGCGGGTCTCAGGAGGAGTCAGGAGGATCAAGGTTCACAGTGGGAGAGAACAGATCTCTGTCTGTCAGACTATAATAACGTGGGATTACGGTCTTATTGTTTGGGTGGATGAGCTGCATGGGCATGTGTTGCATGTTGGGAACCCGTGTGACTTGGTGACCGGTGGCCAGGCCGCCAGAGTGAAGGGAATTGTGAATGAGTACAGCTTAACCTTCCTCCGATGCTGTCTCCCACACACGCGCACGCACGCACGCACGCACGCACGCACGCACGCACGCACGCACGCTCCGACAAGGATACAGATGTGTGCAACCTCGGTCGCCAGTGCAAAATGCAGTAATTAGCATCAGTAAACTACATTATGTTGACACAGTGCACGCTGCGTGGGCTATGCAGTGTATCAGTTGTCTAAATATATCTTTATATAATAAATCATCTTTGTTAGGATTCATCTCTAGCTCCAAATCTCTCCCTCTCCCTCTCTATCTCCCTCTGTCTCTCTCTCTCCCTCCCCCCCCCCTCTCTCTCTCTCTCTCTCTCTCTCTCTCTCTCTCTCTTTCTCTCTCCCTCTCTATCTCCCTCTGTCTCTCTCTCGCTCTCTCTATCAGTGGAGGAAGAAGTACTTTCAAAAAAACATTCAAAATGTACTGGAGCAAAATGTACAAATGTATTCGCAATTTCACATTAAAATATGCTTAGGTGGGGGTGCCCGCTGGCCTACTGGTCCGGGCGCATACCACATAAGGCACTGCCACATAGGCATTGATGCCTAACGGCTTCGCCGGTTCAATTCCCGATCCGGACGACATTTGGAAAATGTCACAACCCATCTCTCCCCCTGTTTCCTGTCAGTCTACTGTCCTATTGAATAAAGGCATAAAAACCCCCCAAACTTTTTTTTTTATATGCTTAGTTACTGAAAGTACCGGCCTAGCAAAATAATTAGTTGGGTTCCGGTAGGCGACCGACCCTATTAAATACGTGCGACCCAGATGATTTTATTGGCATTTGGAGTGAAAAAAAAAAAAAAAAAAAAAATTAAGTCAAAATCCGACCGAGTCGATCAAAAACGTCTTACAAAAAATATATTTGCTGCGACCACACTCGCGAAGTCAGGACCTGTCCCCGGTTCCCAAGGCTAAACTAATGTGAGTTTACGTGACAACGTGTATTCCTCCAAACAGACACACACGCGCACACACAATCAGGGGACAGACTGAGTGGCGCTCAGTCAACAAGTGGCAGCGATGCTAACAACATTAGCAGCTCAGACACCAGTACAGCTCAGCCCTGCACAGCCACAGAGAGACGTGATATGGAGACTAAACATTTATGACAGCGTGGCATTCCTCTGAAAGACTGCGCGGCAACAGTGCTTGTGTTACGGACCCCCATGTGTCTCTCTCAGTGCCGGCGAGCCGTATACGCAGGGCCCCGCCGATCTAAAGGCCCCCCACCGCCCCCTCCTCAGCAGAAAAGAACAAGTGCTGCATGGTTAATCCTTTTCAAACCGAAATCGCGATGCGAAATCTCGCGATTAGCGAATCGCAAAGGCCCTCTGCGAAGTAGACTTCCCAATCAATATGGAGACGTTTTAATTTTTGAAATCCCTTCATAATTGACTAAGGAATGATCAAATCAAACGGTGGTGACTTTCTTTGCTTCCGAGCATCCACATGCTGAAAGTGAAAGTGAATTTGGCACAGTGGCTGCTGTGCAGGACTCTGCCAGTGCAGGGGCGTAGCCAGGAATTACATTTTGGTAGGCGAAATGCCTACCAACGGGTAGGCAAGGGGGCCTAGGGGTGCAGCAGGTGTTCCAGCACCCCATGGGGGAGTTTTCATTTTTTTTTTAAATAAGAAAAGAACAAATCAAACATAGCAAAAATACGTTGCCTGTTGTTGTCGTTTTTTATTTATTCATTTATATAATATTTCCATTAAAAAATGGATTAAAAAATGAAAAAAAAATATTAGGCCTATTATTTTTCAAACATAGCAAAAATATGTTGCCTGTTGTTGTCGTTTTTTATTTATTCATTTATATATATATATATATATATATATCCATTATAAAATGGATTAAAAAATGATAAAAATAATTAGGCCTAATATTTTTTCGTGGGCGCTCGCTACGCTCGCGCCCGCAGGAAGGCCCCATAGCAGAATCACGCTTAGGGCCCCCATGGGCCCAGAAACGGCTCTCTCTGCCTGGGTGCGGTGCGTCTGCGACTATCACTGCTCGCTCGCTCGCCAAGCTGTGTTCCTTTGTCAAATCTAAGCTGGAAAATCTAACACTTCCGGTGGCCAATCTCTTCAGAATAAGATATGTTGCCTAGCAGCCTAGCAGCAATAAGACTTCCAGATGGTGGTCGATTTCATAATGCAATTATACTTCCAGACGGTGGTCGACTTCTTAATCTCTTCAGAATAAGAGAAGACATTGAAATATGTTTTCATTTGTATAATTCATTAAAACTGTAAATTAAACATTAAAATGTAATTCAAAATTGCTGTTTTAAATGATTAATTAAAACTGTAAATTAAAAAAAAAAACTACCTACCCATCCTTCCCATGAGGAAATAAAATAAAATTCCTTGCTACCCATCATGCCCACAAAAAAATAAAAATAAAAAATAAAATAAAATAAATTCCCTACCTACTCAGCCCTAAAATGACAGCCAACCGGAACCCAACTAATTATTTTGCTAGGCCTAAACATATTTGTACTGACCTCATGCTTCCTTCTATGCATGAGGAGTCCAAGTCGCTTCTTTTCACCTGACAGGGGGGAGCTTCCCCGGTTGGGCGTAGCACGTGGAAGGAACACGTTATTCCAACCAGTTCCTTTCCCCTCCATCAGGCGCCCCAGCTGGCCAGGGGATGCAGTATAGAGACCAGGATTACTGCACGCTTTTTGTGTACTAGGAGACACGGGGAGAACATGCAAACTCCACACAGAAAGGCCCTTTTGCCAACCTCACCTAGGGTATGGGCACTGATGACACAGAGGAGGGAACATGCCCCCAGCACCCACAGCTTCCCCCGGGGATCAAACCCAGGACCTTCTAGCTGTGAGACGACTGCACTACCGACTGCGCCACCGTGCACCGAATAGATGTAAAAGTGAATTGAGAGACACTCTAGTATAGTAAAAAATCACACCCAATGTGAAGTGAGCGGTGGTCGTGCTTGCATAACATCTTCAGAATAGGATTTATGTCTAGGATGTACAGGCTATGCTACACACACACATTTTGCTATGGCAAAACGCTGAGGAAAAAGGCTACAGACATACGACATATGACATCACTAGACAAACACCGCTCAAAAATCACACCCAATGTGAAGTGAGCGGTGGTCGTACTTGCATAACGTCTTCAATCAATTGGTAATTGGTGATGTACAGTAATACAGGCTACACACACACACATTGCTATGGCAAAACGCTGAGGAAAAAGACTAGGATATAGGTCTAGGATGTAATTGGTGATGTAATATGGCTACACACACACACACACACACACACACATTGCTATGGTAAAACGCTGAGGAAACATTGCTATGGCAAAACACTGAGGAAAAGTGGCTACAGACACACGCACAGCCACTCTATGGAGCGGTTTACCACCGCTCAAAAATCCTCAAAAAGTATACTAAAGTAAAATACTTGAGTAAATGTATAGTACTTGGTTACACCACTGCCGGTCTCGGAGACTTATTATGGGATGGGTAGCAGTCAGTGTTATCCGGCGTGGAGGAGTGCAGAGGTGGAAAAAGTACTCAAATGTTTTACTTAGGGTGAAAGTATCAATACTGCAATTTAGAAGTACTCTGTTACAAGTAGAAGTCTGTAATTCAAAATGTACTTAATTCAGGAATTCATAAAAGTACAAAAGTATTGGTATCAAAATGTACTTAAAGTACTAGTAGAAAGTAATCACTATGCAGAATATCCTGTTTCACAAGTTTTCACATGTATAAAATGTATAAACAGATGCAACGCATTGTGAGCTTGTAGATCTGCTATTTTCAAAAGGCCAAAACTTATATAGGGCTGGAGTGGCTAATCGATGTTTAGTAATAAAAATTTTAATCTACAAAGTAACTAGCAACTGAAGTTGTCAAATAAATAGTGGAGTAAAGGTGGTTGCACACTGCACTGCGTGTTTTCGTTGCGTTTTGGAAATCCGAAAGCCGTAGGCCAGGGAGAGAGAGAGGAAAGAGAGAGAGAGCAAGGGACTCAGTGTGACAGCTGCGAAAATCGGGAAAAATCAACCCTGGTCCGAAAATAAATACGAAACGGGCGGCAGTGTGCAAACGTGATTGACATAACGTGAGGTTGATTTTTTTATTCACGCACTCCGAAATTCACTCCAATATTCGGCCCGAAAAACGCAGCAATGTGCAAAGACCTTAAAAGTACAATATTTGGATCCGAGATGTAGTGGAGTAGAAGTAAAAGTATTGGGAATTGGAAATATTCCAGTGAAGTACAAATACCTCAAAATTCACCACCGGAGCGGGCCGCAAACCACCGCGGGACCCACCGCGACCGATACGAATCCGTAGAGGGGTAGAACGTAATTTTCTGACCAGGATTTGGGGAGTAAGAGGCAAGAATCCTTCACCATCGTAAACACTGTTGCTGAGGGAGGCTACTTCCTGAAGAGACGGCAAGACACGCTGTGATTGGCCGGTAGTGTATCATGTGTGTATGATCCGCGATGTGATTGGCCAACGTATACACAACGTATACAGATGATGCAGATGACGTAATTTTGCCGCGAAATCCGGACCCCGGCCAGGATCATAGAAAACATATTTACAGAAGGCTTTAGGTGCTGAAATTAACGGAGTGGGTGTTCTAAAACTTTAGCGATTTAGTAGTTAGGACAACTTTAAGATTTGTTTTATAAAAAAAAGTTACATAGTATAACTTTAAGTACAGTACTTAAGTAAATGTAATTAGTTACTTTACACCACTGGAGGAGTGTGGTGGCCCAGTAACACCCGGCCATGCTGCCAGTTATTAAACTGCTCTACATACAGTACAGTAACACCATGCTGCCAGTTATTAAACTGCTCTACATACAGTACAGTAACACCATGCTGCCAGTTATTAAACTGCTCTACATACAGTACAGTAACAACCCGGACATGCTGCCAGTAATTAAACTGCTCTACATACAGTACAGTAACAACCCGGCCATGCTGCCAGTTATTAAACTGCTCTACATACAGTACAGTAACACCCAGACATGCTGCCAGTTATTAAACTGCTCTACATACAGTACAGTAACACCCGGCCATGCTGCCAGTTATTAAACTGCTCCACATACAGTACAGTAACACCCCGGCCATGCTGCCAGTTATTAAACTGCTCTACATACAGTACAGTAACACCATGCTGCCAGTTATTAAACTGCTCTACATACAGTACAGTAACACCATGCTGCCAGTTATTAAACTGCTCTACATACAGTACAGTAACAACCCAGACATGCTGCCAGATATTAAACTGCTCTACATACAGTACAGCCTCCAGGTGCACGAGCACACACACACACACACACACACACACACACACACACACACACACACACACACACACACACACACACACACACACACACACACACACACACAAATATCTACTATCAGATACCACCCACACAAAGAAAGATTAGAGATACGGAACCACAGAACACATCCATACTGAATGCAGGCAAACAAGTACTAAAGGTCACACACACTCTCTCTCTCTCTCTCTCACACACACACACACACACACACACACACACACACACACACACACACACACACACACACACACACACACACACACACACACACACACACACACACGCACACACACACACACACACACACACACACGTGCAAACACTCGCGGTCACACGCACACACACGCACACACTCACACCAACAGCCATTCAGGGACGACACAAAACAAAACTCTCCATGTTTTTTATCTCTCTGTCTCTGCACATCTGTGAAAACCTCTCCCTTCAGCTGTGACTGGCATTATGCTACAGGGACGGGACTGGCATTCTGCTATAGCCGTGGTTTTCAAACAGTGGTCCAGGGACCACCAGTGGTCCCTTTGATAGATCTTTAACTCTTGAGGTGTAAAAATAAACCAAATGGGTCCATTTAGTTTCATTTTACGCTCTCAACAGTTAAAATTATGGTTAAACATCTGCATTACTTAATTTACAAAAAGTCTACAAATTTTACACAATTAGGAAATGGTTGTTTTGATTGACGCTTTTGCCTGTCAATATCTCTCCTATGGTACCAACATCAATACAGCATATCTATCTATCTATCTATCTATCTATCTAAATCTAAATGGTGGTCCGTGGCTCAAATGCTGAATACATATGTCCACTCTGGACCTTGATATGAATAGGGTTGAAAACCACTGTGCTACAGTACACAGTACACAGTACAGGGATGTGAATTGCATTATGCTATAGGGATTATGGCAGTTAAATAAAGAATAAACAATGTAACCGGCATCCTGCTATAAGGACGAGGTTGGAGAGGTGACATGAAATGCAGACAGAAGAGACAGACGGATCAGGGAAAGCACCATCACAGCGAGAGAGGGAAGAGAATGGAGTCAGTGGTAGGGCTGTCACGATATGACATTTTACATGACGATTAATTGTCACTCAAATAATTGGCGATTAACGATTTAATTGTGTATTTGTCGTTGATAATTACATTTCTGTTTGGCTTTTAGGCTTTGAAGTTGCATATGGTAGATATGACACATAACCTAAATATACAAATACATTACTGATATATTTGACAACTTACTACTTAAAAAATAACATTGATAGTGGAAATAGCCGATCTACAAGCTCACAACGCGTCGCGATGCGACGCGTTGTGAGCTTGTAGATCTGCTATTTCCACTATTTCTGACATTTTTCAACATTCACGATTATGACGATTATGACAAAATAATTGCGATAATGTCAAATAATCACGATTAGACGATTATGTAATAATTGTGACAGCCCTAGTCAGTGGAGTGAAGGAAACGCATTCTGTGGTCGTATGGGAAAGAGCTAATCGATAGAGAGCAAGATAAAGACAAAAATAGAAACACCAGGAGACAGGATCTTCACGGTAATACACTGAACTGTCCAACATGAGTCATGCCACTGTGCCCACACATTTAATGGAGAGATTCAACAATCTAAGACAGGGGACTTCAACAGGGGTTCCGTGAGATATTCAGGCCATAAATAAATAGGCAATCTACAAGCTCACAGCAACAACAGGTTGTGACCTTGTAGATGTTCACTATTTTTAAAACATTGTTTTTTAAAAAGCTAAGTTTACACCCACCCACCCAAAAGATAATGTATTATATTTATTAAAATGTGTGATTTTCATAATTGATTCAATTGATTAGCACCTTAAAATGTTATGGTTTTTAGCGGGTGGCCCCTAGTTCATCTCTCTCTCAGCTAAGGGGTCATTGGCCTGGAAAAGGACGCTGAAAAAACATGTAAACTCATCCATTTAGGCTTAGAAATCCGTCTTTGGCTTCTATTAGCTTGACTGAGAAGCAATAAGAGAGGCATCGCAGTAGAAAAGCAAATAACATATCATATATGTATTCGGACTACATCGCTATTAGTCCAAATACACCGTTTATACACTGCTTATTATTCCACTATGACACTGCATTGTACAATTAAACATGTTTGACAGAAAATATGACAGTATTGGGTCACAAATATCAACATATGGCTGCTTTGGGGCAGAGGCTGGTGGAGGGAGTTGGGCTGACATTCACAGAGATGCTGCACACATCTCTGCTGGCATTTCACATCACACTATCGCACTGTTGCCAGATTCTGCACGAGAAATAAGCAGCCCACCAGGTCTATGAAAACAAGTCCCAAAAAGAAGGGACTAACGCACAAGCACTTTTAAACAATATGTCAATATGTCCTATGTATATGAAAATAGCCGATCTACACAACGCGACACGTTTTGAGCTCGTAGATGAAGTAAAATGTGGAATATTTGGAAGAGTTTTGAAACATTCAAACAACACAAATCTGGTACAGGAGCTCCTTGCCTGGCACAAAACATTTTCAGATGGGGGTTAGGGACAAATTCATATTAATTTGGAGGTCCATGACATAACGAAACTCAAGCCCAAACTAAGCAACTACACTTTCGAAAAAAAGTCCCTCCAAAAGACGCAACCCTGAACCATCAATATTTACAAGCAACTTCACAGAAAAAGAAGCCCAGCGTCGCCTTATAATAAGCGGACGTGGCAACCCTGTGCTATCGTCGCCTATCATCCTCAATCTCTCTCTCTCTCTCCCCACCATCATCTAGTTCTTCCTCCCCCACTGCCCGCGCGTCTCTAAACGTTGCCGACTCTTTCAGCCGCTAATTGTTCCTGCCTGCCAGTTTCGCTCCCCCCTCTCATCTCCTGTTTCTCTCACCTTGTGACCTTTTCCCTATCTCCTTCCTTCTCCTTCCATCTCTCCCTCGCTCTCTCCCGTTTTCCACCCCTCCCCCCTCCATCTTTCTCCGTGGAGGTAAACAGTAACCACTACCCCCTCCTCTAGTTCCATGAACCGGTGCGCACACAGAAATATAGGAAACTAATAAGTATGATTAATGCTCTCAGCCCACAAGATGTTGAGGGCTGCATGCATGCCTACAGAAATAGACACACAGATGTACGTACATGGTTGCGTACAGACACACACACACACACACACACACACACACACAAGGAGACGTTCGCGCCCACGAATCAGCGATGCGAGTGCAGGGGCGTCAATTGGGTATGGCAGGGGTATGCAGCTGCGTCAAGGGGGGAAAATAAATGTTACTTTTAAATACAAATCCATGAATGTCTCTTTGTCTATCTATTCTAGTTATTATGTTGTTAAATGTACAGTAAAATAACTACAAATGCCAAATTTTACAAAATGGTATTGTGGCGTTTACTAACATGCCAAGTTTAGCTGCACTTGAACAACCATTCCAGGCTGCATATCCAGCCCAAGAAACCGAAGAAACAGGGGGAAAATAGAATGTACTTCTTAAAATAAATGTATCATGCCTGTTGCTAAGGTATGGCAACATGACTGGTGTCTTGCACGCACGCGAAGGCGCGCGTGCAAGACACCAGTCATGTTGCCATACCTTAGCTTTTTCTGAACTGACGCCACTGTGCGAGTGACTCATGGATATCTGCTTCAGCTAAGGGGTGAGCAACCTAAGGTGTGATCCTCTTGAGTGTGAGCCAGGGCTGGAGTCTTATCATACATGCATACCAAACATTCTCACCCAGTTAAGTCAGCTTCTGTTAGGATATCGCAAGTACATAAGTGTGAAGGGTGTGTGGAACCCTTTTTGATCCGCTTCACCCTTCGTTGAACGAAAGAGCAAAGGAGGAACTCAAGCACACAAATGGAGAGATCAGATTAGGAAGTCTGGATTGAAAATTAAAGACTTCATTTTAGAGATCCCAGGGCTGCACATGCTCTAGATGAGGCAGGTAGAGATATAGCAAAGATAAAGGCAGTGGTGGAAAAAGTGCTCACATGTTTTACTAAAGTAAAAGTATCAATACTGCAATGTAGAAATACTATGTTAAAACTAGAAGTTTGGTATTAAAAATGTACGAGAGTAAGTACATGTATAGAAGTATTGGTATCAAACCGTATTTGTTTCCATTGTGGTCCTAGTGTATTTATTTCATCAAGAAAGACAGAAATAAAATACTATACAATAAATCATCACTACTTGAAGCAGTAAAGCCCCTATCAGAGTCGGTACCGCGGTGAAGAGCTATCCACCGCGGTGTAGTCTTTTTGAGTCATAAAACTACAACGTTATGTCATTCCTCGCGGTGAAGAGCTTTCCACCGCGAGTCCCGACACATCTCTCTGTTTTTACTTTCAGACAGATAGGCTCTTCACCCCGTTCACTGATTGGTCGATCTAGACCAGTCAGTCACGGTGAATAGGACTTCACCGTGACTGACTATGATGGCCTTCACTTATTTTCTGACTTGAGGTGGAAAGCTTTCCACCTAAAATGTGCGGTGGATAGCTCTTCACCTTGGACTCTGATAGGGGCTTAACAGTATATTTAGAGAAAAGAAACTGTGGGGGTGTCAAGATACAACTCAGAGTAAAGACCCATAATTCAGGAACACACGGGAAACCAAGAGTTGATGTAGAATAAAAACAGGTAACAGAAGTACACCTTCACAGAGGGATCAAAACATTATAACTTAAAACTAGAACAAACTCCCATGAAAGATCACGATGAACAAGCAACTCAAACAAACACTCAGACCAAATAAAATATCGTACCCACAGTCTCAATTAAAGCAAACATTCACCGCTGGGAACCCCAGGGGGAACAAGACAGATTACGCATCCACTGTCTCAAGTGCGTTGAGCGGCTACGTCTATTTAAAATAAAATGTAAAATGTGCTGATCACACTTGTGCTGATTCCTAAACGATAATCATAAAATGATGTTTTAGTAACATGGTTCCTGCTGTTCTGCCTTAACCTTTGCGTTTATGAAATATAAGAGACAATTAGGGTTTTATGGAAGATGCTTCTGAACATATTGCTAGTTTGACCACTTCATGATGATTGAAACCGAAAATAGACGTTATACGAGCTCTCAATTCTTCTGTGGAATCCAAATGACTGAGAACTTTAATCCATGTTTTGTACGTCTCTCTCAACCAAGCGCTCATGATGGGACTTCTCATCAGGGACGTGCTGGCCATTGGGAAAAACGGGACAACTCCCGAACGGCTGGTTCATTCCCGGCCGGTCCAGGCCGGCCATTTAATTAGGAAAAAAATACAAATAAAATAAAATCGTCACTAGCGGGCAGAAACCTCATATCTCCAAGTTTCAAATTTGTTCATTTTTTTCGCAAAGCAAAGCCCTGCTTCATCATACAAGGCTGTCGCAGAAAAGTGCTTGTAGATCGGCTGTTTTCACTAGTTTAAATCATTTTTTAAATGATAAATACAAAACAAACGGAGGAAATCTCCCGACAACGACGAAATATAACTCATGTAATTGGCCCACTGGCTTGTCACTTGTCATGATCTGAAATGGCAAATCTTTGAGTAGCAGCAGCGCTATAGAGAGAGATCTCTCTCTATAGCGCGCAATGAGGGCCTCTGCAACACTTTTCCCCGGGCTGAATCAGGGGCCCAGCACTTCCCTGCTTCTCATGCACACAGAGCGTCCACCAGGTGGAAGAAAGAGTGACAGCTTGAGAGAGACAGGTGGCAGGAAGGAACAGACTATCAGCCAGAGTTGCCATGGTTGCTGGCAGACTATGGCAGCAGCATCTAAATAACCCCAGCAATAAAACACTAGTAATGCTTAATTCACCCTATTCTTTTTGCAGCAGCAGGCGGTTGGTACAGCGTGTGACTCACGTCACACACAATAATAGTTTAGTCATGAGCGTGACTGAGAAAAGGTAGCAAGAAGCTCTGCCGTGTACATATTGAGCCGCTTCGAAAAACACCATCAGGATCGCAAGGCTTTGTGTCACCAGGTCAACCGGAGGTGACACGGGCCATGGCAAAGCGATCAGTAGTCAGTCAACTCAATGGGGTCAATTCCATTGTCGAGCAATCAATGTTTTACATTCAGTTAGTTAAATCAACACTGAGAGTTTTACTATGTACCCACAGAGGCATTAGGCATGGGTATTGAGAATCTGTTAACAGACAATTTAAAAAAGAATTCTAGACTCGCTACAAGGACCAATCATTATTCACAGAAAATACATTTGAACTATTGTAAATATCAAGCAAAAGGTTGTGGTGCACTCCAAAGAAACGAGAGCAACGAATAACTTGGGAGTCGTATCGCTGGCTGGTTTGATGCAATTTTATTATTATATGTTTAATTAAACACGAATGCCTCCGCCCCATTTAATGGGTTCTTGTTAAATCACTCTCCTTCAACAAATGTGTCCCAGCGCAGCTGGCGGCTAGTCATTGCATTTTTTCTCATTTTCATTTTTTCATTTAATTTGAAAGCTGGGGATCATAGCTACAAAATGATATATTGGTTGTGGAGATTGACCCAACAGTTTTGAAGATATGGCTTATAGAATGATGCCATGCTGAAATACTACTTTTTGAGATATTCAAGTTCTAAATAAATGTCTAACCTGCAAATGACCTGACGATCTCTCACATTCATTTAAAAAAAAAAAGCAGTAGTGAAAAACCCTGCCTTCCAAAATGACTGCCCCTCAGTCACGTTGAGTCACAATATGGATTGCCCCAGAGCAGCGCTACTCAACCCGCGGCCCGCGGCCCGCATGCGGCCCTTTCCGCATGTCTGTGCGGCCCGTCATGATCATGCCAATAAAAATATGATTTTTCTAAGCCTGTCAAAGTTAACGCGTAACGCAAAACGCGGTGATGTTTGAGCCTCCGTGCACTCCGTAGGTAGGGATAAGAGTCAGGAAGCGAATGTAGTCAATGCATAGAGCACAGCAGTGCGGAGATGCAGGCGGCTACACTAGAGCTATAGTACAACGAGACAGACAAATCTGCGGAGATTTTGCAGCAGACAACCACAGTCGGGCTCACTGGAGTGGAGACGCATGACGGTCGTGCGATATATGAACGGTCGCGATCGTCATGTTTCAGGCTAATGAAGACGTAGCCCTTGTCTGTGCTTGTCTCTGCGCGGAGGCAGAGACTCCGCCAGTCAGCACCGACAGACAGTGCAAGCATGAACAGATCGCGCAGCAGCCAAGGAACTATGCTTATTACCACAAATCTCCTCCAACGAGCTGCTGTGTTTTACAAAGCTCAAAGCATCAAACTGTTTTACAAGTACAGTGCATCTGAGGCTGAGTTGAACTGTACTTGAGTTATTTTTCCATACAATAACTCTCTTCACCAAAAATAGCCGATCTACAAGCTCACAATGCATCTTGTGGTGAGCTTGTAGATCGGCTATTTTTGGTAAATGTCCCCCAAGAATAAGGATGCTGGGGTTTGAGTGATTGAATAATAAGTATAAACGTTTATTTATTTTAAATTGTCCTATTAATGAAAAGGAGTGTTAGTGGCATGACTCATGAGAAAACATACCTTTACATTGCCAAAGTTCACTAGCCTTGCATACCCAGACACAGGGGGGGTTACAAAAAGATTGAACCAGATCTGTTCATTTTCACTTAACATTTTGTGAATAAAGCCTAATTTGATAAAAATTTCAAATGTCATCAATTTCATCATTCCATCCATGACAATCTTTTGGTTCAATGAGGTTTGGCCTGGCTTATATAAATGGAAATGTGTCTGTTTTCTGTGCGTTTCCTTAATTATTAGACTTGTCATGAAGTGTGTTACAAAATCAATGTAAACGTCCAAAATAGGACCGTCATTTTTAGCTTGCGGCCCTTTGGACTTTTGGTATTTTGCTGAGTGGCCCCTGAGCCATCTCAAGTTGAGTAGCCCTGCCCCAGAGCCACAGAGCATGAGCTGGAAACTAGCCTGGAAAGAAGGCAAGCGGCTAGAAGGGGAAAGAACACAGGGAGGAATGTCCCGTTATCTCAACAGCGGAGGAGCCTAAATACCACGGCGATGGACGTTCGCCCACCGACATGGAAAGAGCTGGAAACGTGTTTACTTGACTGTCATCAACCCCAGGGCCGGATGGAGATTCACACACATTGGCTGCCCAGAATGACACCGGGTGCCATGGTGTCTTTATACCATGGGTCTTCAACAGGGGGTCCGGGACCCCTAGAGGGTCCTCGGAGTTACTACAGGGGGTCCTCCAAATCTTTGAGTGATAGAAAGGTTTTTTTCTCATTTTTTATATTAACCACTTGAAACCTAGTGTCCATATTCTGAGAACTTTAGCCAAAAATAGCTGATCTACAAGCAGCGCGAGGCGTTGTGAGCTTGTAGATCTTTCGGCAAATCGGTAGATCTTCGGCAAAGAGGTTTGGTGTAGAGGGGGAAAAGAGCAGACTAAGTAATAGGTCAAGTTTATTAAGTATTGACGGTTCAAGTGGTTAAATATCTGAAAGCACAAATTGATATGAATCCAAAATACACTGATGATTGTGCTGTCAAAAGCATAAAATAGTACACTTATCAATAGTCTATTTTCAGCTAAAGCTTTCCCCACAATAACAACAGAAAGGACACTAGTAAAGTGCCCTGAGGGACTCCTCTCAACCATATGGGGTTTACGTGGTTGAAAGGGAGTCATTGTCCACTAACGACACAGTGTTGTTTACAGTCAGAACAGAAGTCTTAGCAGAACATTAAACAGCTTAACGGCAATTTAATTTGTGTCTTCCGTACACCTGCTTGTGACAGCCGGTTCATTCAAGGTAGCCTATAAATCCTGGGTTGACTCCAGATGTGTCCAGAGAGGACTTGTAGTTCAGTAAAGCTGAGGAGCGGAAGCAGCCTTTGCTTTTCCCTGTTTTTTGCGACATTAAATATTAAACATACAACATAATCGTTTTTCATCCCAAAGTAATTCAGATTCAAGCAACTCTAATACCACCAGGTCTGTCTGTATGCAGGCCAGAGGGTTGAATAATTAATTAAACATGCGTTCCGTACAAGGCCCAAGCAAGCAAGGAGCCGCAGTGTGAGGGGAGAGGGGTTTGGTTGGGTTACAATACAGTACAGTACAGTTACTGGAGGTTCAAAATGGACGGCAGGCAGTGAGAAACCTGCAGGCTTGTGTGTCTTTTAGCCAGCGCCCCTCCTTTTGATCAAAGACACAGTACTCGGAAAGGATTTGCATCACAGGGAGAGAGGGTGAGTTGACTTTTAGAGACTAGCTTCAGGGTAGATGAGGTTGTGGGAGAGGGAGGTAGAGGAAAGGAGTCTGAAATAAACATCCAAGCCCCTTAACTGGAGATAGATCTTAACTGGAGAGAAGTGATGGGCTAGTAAGACAGTAACTAAGAAAACCATCAGGTTTACAGTAAAACAGAGGCAGCGACGGAAAACATGGAAGGATTTGAGAACAGTCCTGTGGTAGCAGCTATTGTCCATAAATCACGCACAGTGGCCATTTTGCTGTCAAGTCATATTCTGGTCACCTCTCCACCCAGATAGCACTCTGTGTTCCCCCCCCCCCCCCCCCCCCCCCCCCCCCCACACACACACACACACACACACAGTCACACAGTTTTCCACACACAGACAGGTACACACATTGGGCCCGATTCATCAAGCACTTTACAGCCAAATTACACCCATAATTTGATCTTACCGGCATTTAGGACAATTTCCAAGTTAGGGGTCAGATTCAGCAATGTTTTTTGTCAGGAATTTTGAGGGGGAAAAATCTGGCCAATAGTGTTTATTCATACCCACCTTTCCACCGGTGAGAGAGAGAAAGAGAGACAGAGAGACCTCCCTGGGTTCAGTTGCGGTTCAGAAAAGTAGCTCTAAATGCTGATCAGGTTCGAGTCGGGTTCAAGTTGGGTTTGTTTACTACCACGAAAGCGTGGGGTGGCTCAAAGTAGCTGACAGAGTACAGCATCTTGCAATGGGCCTGGTGTACAAGATACACTACACCTCCAAGATTCCCATGTACCTGACAAACTACTTCTTAAAGGTCAAGGATGTTCACGATCATAACACCAGAGGCAGCTCCACTAATCATCATCAGCGTAGATTTAACACTAAACAAGGCGCTAACTCGTTCTCCTGCTATACCATCAACATGTGGAACGCCCTTCCACAAGCCCTAAAGGAGAGCAAATCCCTAGCCTCCTTCAAAATTGGTATGAAAAGTCACCTTCAGACAGCAGCTACCCGTGACTTGTAAATAGACTAAGCCCCCATGCTCCCCCCCCCCCTTTTTCTTTGTATTCTGCCTTTTGTATTTGATGTTATGCTTTTGAAACTGATATTATCCTAGATAAAGTACTATGTTCTATCCGTCTGTCTTTCAATGTTATATGAGATACTTAAAGTGTGGTTCCTGTGGAAATAAGCCTCGGCTTTCTAGGATCTCCTTTTAGTTGACCTTGTACCAGTGATTTGTACTGTCATGAAACTGTACTTTTTTCTATTGCAAACTTCTAATAAATTCTTCAATCAATCAATCAAGCAGTCGGTCTCAGGACGCGTCGGGACAGGAAAATGCCCCTTCAAGTCTAACTTTGTCTTACGCTTAGCTTACACAAAAAGCCCTCTGTCAAAGACACTGAAGAAGAGAGAGGTTTTGCTCCTCAGTTGTGCCCTGGAACCCTGCAGGGGGGAAGTGGAGATGGGGGGGGGGGTTGCTGTGCCATCGGAAGAAATCTATTTAAGGAGGAAGAATCCAAACGATGTGCCTGCCAAACGCCAGCTCAGACGAGGGGGGCATTCTTTTCTCCTACGTCTCCTTTGCTCTCTCAAAGACAAAGGGGAAATCATTTTAGCGTTCTGCATACTTGGGGCGAAGCCAAGCCCACCGCAGGGAGGTAGACTATTACACGTTGTCTGTATAGAATTAAGTAGCTCATGCTGTGTTTGCCGGCTGGATAAGATTTATGGGTGGCTGCGTGCCTCCATGTAAACGATACAGTTAGGAATAAACCAGAGGACACCGGCGAGATTAAGAGCAACAAAAAAAAGTCTCTGCCCTAAGTGAAAAGTTTGGATGGATGAAAAGCCACAAATAGGATGAGAAATTCAATAAATCTCCACTCATGCTAATGTTTCATTTGGCTAGGTTCATCAATACATGCTCGGGCAACAGAATAGTATAGCGCTTATTGTTCCACATTGTGTGTAAATTCAGCTTTTGGCCTCGTCTGTGGTGGAATTGAAAATGCCATAATGAATACTCTATGCTAACACCATGAGGCATGCAAAGACAACAGACAATCCACAACCCATTCTGTTCATATTCTCCAAACAAAACGTTAAATAACTCCACCACAAATATTTATTCAATACGGTATATACTATTTACAGTATAACAGTGAGCTCTTGAGCGATGTTTCTTCAAAATGGTACAGATATGTGAAACAATAACCACTAATGAAAAGAGACATGTACTGTATCATCTTCTCAGTATAAATGACAGCTGAAATGATGCTCTAGGCCGGCAATACCATGAAGAAGTATTCCTCTTTCTTACTTGAGTAAAAGTATCAGTACCACAATGTATAAATACTGTGTCTAGAGTTCAGAATTTACGTGAGTAAAAGTGCAAACGTATTGGCATCAAAATATACCTAAAGTACCAACAGAAAAAGTACTTATTTATGCAGAATGTCCCATTTCAAGTTATCAAAATGTATTGAAAATAGCAAATCTACAATTTTCTTTTAGAATAACTTACTGAAGTATATATAACGCATATATTAAACTGGTTAATGTTTTGTAATAAGAACCCATCTACAAAGTAACTAAAGTGTTCCAATAATTGTAGTGAGTTGTAGTAGAGTAGAAGTATTGACAATTGGTAATACTCAAGTAAAGTAATACAAAATGTACTCAAGTGCAGTACCGTAATTGCTGGACTATAAGCCGCACCAGCTAAATTTAGAACAAAAAACAAATGTTTACATATATAAGCCGCACCTGACTATAAGCCGCAGGTGTCCTTCCTGCTTCCCACTAGAGCGCCCCTGGTGGCCGTTAGCTGTATAAATCTGTATATAAATCCTTGTTAAAGACCATTGTAAAACGAACTAACTGGCCATTAGCTGTAAAAATCTTTATATAAGCCGCACCGTCGTATAAGCCGCAGGTTTCAAAACATGGGAAAAAGCCGCGGCTTATAGTCCGGCAATTACGGGTACTTGAGTAAATGTACTCAGTTACTTTCCACCACTGTAACTCATTAACGCACTAAATCAATTTAAAATGTTCCTTCTTGACAGGAAGTGAGGTGGGGGTTGTATATCGTCGGTGTCGGGTGAAAACCTTGTATGTCCAAAACCGTTCGTTTTGCATTTATCATTTTAAAAATGATTTAAACTAGTGAAAACAGCCGATCTACAAGCACACAACGCCTCGCGGTGTGCTTGTAGATCTGCTGTTTTCGCTACTTTTGTGCGACGGCCTTGTATGATGAAGCAGGGCTTTACGTTGCGAAAGAACGTACACATTTGAAACTTGGAGATACGAGGTTTCCACCTGACAACGACGATATTAATCATACAAGATGGACAGCCCTCATACCAAAATGACACAAAAGATCTAATGGTTCCATTGACTCACTCTCAACAACTCCCCCCCCCCCCCCAATACTGTTGTCCTCATTTTATCGTTTAATCAATCAGAAATGCAAAAACACCACCAGCGATTTATTGATTCGGGAGGAGAAATGTCCCACTTCCGCTGGCTACAATGACCTCATACACGGATACTCCCCGGACAAAAAACAGAGAACGAAAAAAAGAAAAGCCGGCCAGATGATTACATCTCTTTTATGACACATTCCTCTCTCCACTCTGACATGACCTAATGGGGCTGTGTGGACTGGAGACAACACTAGCCAGGGTTAATTGCTCCTAGGGGGATTGGAATGGGGGTTCTACAGTATATTTTGACACTCTGGGGTCCACCTCAGTCGGGGGCTTCATCATTGTACCAAATCGATCCGATCGCCGCCCTTACCAAAGAGGCGCCATAGTGGGAAAAGCCCCACACACCAAAACTAAACTGCCCCGGTGACCAAGCGTGGATTCCAACCAGGGGCATAGTTCCGCCGATTTAAAATGACTCCAATACGGAACTAAAACTTCCTATGATTGGCCGCTAGTTGCGCTGTTTCCCCCCCCCGGCCGATCGCAAAAAGAATTGTTCTCCATTGGACCCCATTCATTTTCCCCTTTCGTTTTCTAACCTTAATTAACATTTTCATAAATACTTTATGGTTCCTATCGCTAGTTAAAAATTGCCTTTCAATCACGATTATATGCGTTTTGTGAAAATAAGGTCCCATTTATGTTAAAATTGATGATAAAGTTGCGGGGGGCGTGGCCAACTAAACTAATACCAGCCGGCTGTGTTCTTCTTCGTGTGCTGTATTTCGGGAGGCTCCGACCACATTCTCCTATGTATCTCTGCGGTTGCACGTGACCGTTGGCAGCCAATAGCATCCTCTGGTGCCTTTACAATCTATGATTGCAACACCCATGCCAAGGACCCATATTGTGTCATTTGCGCTGCATAGAGACCAATGGCTTCGCTTTGTCCATATCTTTTATACAGTCTATGATTCCAACAAATGTGTGTCAGGGTCAAAACATGCCATACCTCCAGGCGTCATATTGATGAACAACATATAGTTGAGGCTCAACAAATCAACACTAGGTGCATGACACCGACATGCAACTTAGCACATATCAGGCATAACTATCTGTAGGGGTTATGGCTGGCTGGGTCAGTGTAACCTCGCCCACCAGGCTTTCTCAGAGAAAAAGCCTGGTGTTCGTTCACAACAGGCCGTTTGGTTTCCGCCTAGAGCGCGGAAACCACTAGAAGAAGCGGCGTCGCTTTGATTTGGTTCCCTCCGTTTGTTTCCCCAATACCTATTAAAATGTTCGAGTGGCCTAGTGTAGTCTTGCCAGTCGCTAAAAGTTGGACTAAAAGATGCAAACGAATTTTTCAAAAGCAAAACTACTCCGCATCAAGGAGTTTATTAGGTAGGCCCTAAAAGTATGTCCTTGAGCGCAGGGGAATATTTTGGGTTAAAACTGAATCCGGTTTGATCTTTCCGGCAAATTGTAGTCCTTTGAGTACTACAACGTGACGTTTTGGGGTTTCCGCTCCAGACCGGTTACAAACCCGAAAAGTGAAGTGATCCCAGACTAGGGTCAGTGCACTGAACACACAAGCTGCATCATGGGTAGTGGAACCACAGATATGTGGTAACCTGGAACTATGATCATTAATTACACGCGAGTCTCTGCCCAAAAAACTATGACAAAGCTCTAATTACAGTAGGTCCCTGAAAGACAAACCACAGTCGATATTATTCCATTACTATTGACGAGTGCTATCCCGCTAACTTTGGCACTGATATCATTAGCACTGCAAAACAAGTACAGTTTGTACTGATACAAAATGAACAACAAGTTGACTTTCTGATGATATGTTAGTTTAAACCAGGCATGTCGCCAGGCCAACTCCACTTCCCATTTGAGTCTCATGAGGCTTAGAAAAAAAACCTACTGGAGCCATTTGTCACAATTGGCGAGCTATAGTAAATGTGAGAGTGTTTCCCCAGCACTCCTCTCTCCTTTTGTCCCTTCTTGTCACCTTTTCGCAAGATGCCATGCAGATGTACTGTATGTTGGTTACTTGTTAAAGGCATAGTATGTAACTTTGTCCTGTGTTTATATACAGTTCAGTCAGATAACTCACAAATAGAATGAACCAATATATATATATTATATAATGTGAATACAAGTGTAGATATAATATCTTATCATGGCGTTCAGGCTCTGCTACATTTTTCTCTCTGCTCAGCACAATTAGACAACGATCATTAACCATTAAGAGCAGGGAGATAGATATATAATAACAACCCCCCCATGGGGAACAGAATTAATAGCAGAGCCCACTGGTGGTGCTGGGGTGGTGGTGGGAGCAAACAGCTCCTAACAAACCAGGGACACATACGCAGAAGGAATACAGACTCAGGTGACCTTAAATAACCTGCCCAATTCACCCTTTGTCAGCCTTCTAATTGGTCCTTGACTGACCAACCAGCAGGCTCTTTCTGCCTTGTCCCGCCCTCGTTCCGCCTTTTTTATGTTGAATTGTAAAAAATGTAAAAACATGCCCAGTCACTATACTACACCTGAGACGCTCCTTTTTACTGAAACCAAGTTTAAAATGAGAATTGAATTCACAGAATAACAATAAGAAGCAACTGAATTTCAATGGTAGTGGATGGAGAGAAAGGACTTTTGTCTCACCAAGACAAAGCAACCAATGAGTGCAAAGAGGGGCGGGACAACGGGCGGGACTTGACAAAGGGTGAATTGGTCAGCTGATTGCCACGTCAGCGTATGATGTAACACTGACAATTTGGCCAATGTTTAATTTGTCATTTTAGAGGTATTAAAAAAGTCTTAAAAGTCCTTAAATTGTCACTCTATACACTTAACTGTATGTTGTTGGTTTGTTTACTGTTGAGTGAGAAAACAATGTTACACATTAAGCTGGGGACCCCCCAAAATTATTTGGGGACCCCACCTGGTTGAGAACCACTGATTTAGATAATAGTTTTGGCACATCACACAGCTGCTTGACCCCACATGGCGCTCACGTGACACCTCCCACGCCCCTATATGGTGTGCCAGGTCCATGCCGACAGCAAGGGTGATATCAGCCTCTTTGACCCTGCTCCTTATATGGGTATCTTATTGTCTTTGTGTAGAGTTGCAGAGCCAACGGTTCGGTAGCTCTATCAGCGAGGAAGCTCTTCAACATAGGTCACGTCACGGCGTCAGTAACCATGGCGATCTAATCGGATTCACACGCACGCAGAGATGTGCTAAATGTGTAGTTAGATTAGATCTAGGTGTGTGCAAATGTACTGTAGCTGTAAATGGTAAACGGTGCATTAATTTATAGCGCCTTGCCGCCTTTATCCGAAGCGATTTACAATGTGCCTGACCTTTACCCATTCACACACCGACAGGGTAGGAAACCAACCTGCAGTTAAGGGTTCAGCGGTCTTGTGAAGAGGAATTCAGGCCCAATAGCTCTTGTTTTGGTACAGCCAGTCTTGTTATGGTTCAGCTTGTCCTTGTAGCAGCTACAGTATAACTGAGTGTTTAGGCAGGAACATTCGCGTCAAGAAGATTTAACCATTTATTGCATAAATGGAATACAGTTAATCTTGGCGTTTGAAGGGCTCCGCGTTCGGAGATGTTCCCTGAAGTTTGTGCAAGCTTTTCTGTGCATGCTAAGCAAAACCAGGGAACGCAAAGCAATACCCCCCATAGGGATAGAATAGCAGAATAAGGAGCCCCAGGTCCCTGGGGGACCCCCAGATGTAAAAAATGACCAAATGTGCAAAAATGACCAAATCACCACCCCAACGGGGCTGCTCACGGGGAATTCCCGGGGACCACCGACTCCTGCTGCTCCAGAACGGATGCAAAAGTGGTGGCGCCCCCAGTGGAGGACCCCCTGCCACTGCAGCGCACATAAAATGAACTCGGGCTAGGAGCGTCCGGGAGAGCCGGGGCCGGTACCTATTCGTCCGCCAAGGCAACGCGGAGACCCCACCCCTCATTTCTCACATGGCCCTATTCTAGCGCCACCTTCAGGCCGATTTTTAAAACACATTTTTGGACACTGCTCCTACAGTTTTTGCCCTAAAATCACGAATATCACTACACAGCATGTCTACACTCATGTCATCAACATGGATCAGGAAGATTTGGGAAAAACACATTTTTGCCCTATTTGTGGAGATAAGCCACCTACGGTCGCTTATCTCCCGATTAGGGAGTCTTACTGGTAGCAATAAACATGACATGTAACATAGTCAAAAATCACAAAATTGACATGAAACTTAGTAAAAAAAAATCACAGTATTGAGCTTAACAACATTGACATGAAACTTAGTCAAGATCAACTTAATCAGACAATCACCAAGTATTTGAGCTTAGCCAGACTGGTCGTGCAAATAGGTGGAGGCTGGGATGGAGGAGGCAGCAAGCAGCAAATGATTCCGAAGCTTCGGAAACCAAGCATTGGTAGAGGAGCAAGCCGTATTTAAAGGAGCTTTCCCTACTGATTGAGCTTTGATTGGAGTATGGCAGTCATGTGACGTAATGACCAGCAGATATGTTAATGAGGTATGAGAACAGAGCTGACTGACATCTGACTACAGCTGAGCAGCAACTTGACTCCCATGTCCTGCATAAACTAACGCTGAAGCTTCATTTATTGTAATTCTCCCCATGACATCATAGCATAGCCATCACCACCTTGATGCATAAAAGGGATACAGGCTGACAAGAGGGGTACAATGGATACTTTAGAAGGAGATAAAACATCCGCGCACTGCCTCGTCCTTTTAGGTATTCATCAATGGGTACACTGTACTTTGACATCGCATTGCAGAAGCAGGTGGGACAGGCATCGTGTCTGACTTGCGACTTACCCGAATAGTCCGCTGCCCAACGGGTACCAGTCTACTGTAGTTAGTAAATGTAGAAGGATATATTGTTTACCTGGTATCTTAGTTTCTTTGAAGCACTATATTGTTCTCTTTGCACTCTACTTATGTGACTATTTACCACAGTAGTTCTCAAAGTGGGGTCCTTGGGGAGGTTCCAGGGGGTCCTCAGCAACAGTAGTTAGCATATAGTCATCACAATAATTTCAACCACTTTATGTTGGCTATTAAAAAAATTGCAGATCTACAAGCTCACAGCACGCCACTTAGTGCCACGCTGAGACCTAGTAATGTGGAATCATTTTGCAATAAATCTTCTCTTCTGGGACGTCCCTGGCATAAAACTCTTTCAGATGGGGGTCCGCAGCCAAATGCATATCAATGTGGGTATCCTTGACGCAAAAACGTTTGAGAAGCACTGATTTACCCTATTGTTTGTTGACAATTATTTGTGCTTATTCAGATTTTGCACATTGTATAAAATGAGCGTCTGCTAAATGACTAAAGTGTGATTATAATTGGATGTCAAGCTAAGGAGGAAGTCATAAGCTGGGTTTATACTCTGTCCACCGACAGTGTCAGGAAGGAGGAAGAGAGGAAGACCCAGAACCACTTGGAGAGAAAGATGAAGGCGGAGGTTCTGTCATCATGGCAACAGCAACTGGATATATCGATCGATTATTGATCACACAGGGGAATGTCAGTCGCCCAGAAGCAGAACAGCGGTTAAGAGTTACAGAGACACAGTGAGGAAAGTACTGTCGATACAGCAGTACAAAGGCAAGAAAAACAACAAGAAGCACCATCATCACAGAACAGCATACAAAAAGTATATACACCTATACAACTATCCTGCACTATGCAGAAAAACAACACCAACACCACAAGGTTACAGTGTCCTCACAGTATCCCGTCCCCGAAACAAATAAAGTGTCCATTACAATCAGTGCAATACCAATCAAATAAAGTGTCCATTACAGTCGGTGCAATGCAAGAGAAAGGCGACAGCGTTCACAGTGCAATCAGTGCAATAACCATAACCAATAACCACCAGTAAGACTCCCTAATCGGGAGATAAGCTTATCTCCACAAATAGGGCTTATTTCCAAAATCTTCCTGATCCATGTTGATGACATGAGTGTAGACATACTGTGTAGTGATTTTCGTGATTTTAGGGCAAAATCTGTAGGAGCAGTGTCCAAAAATGTGTTTTTAAAAATCGGCCTGAAGGTGGCGCTATATGGGACAGATTCATGTTGATGGGATGAGTGTAGACATACTGTGTACCGATTTGCGTGATTTTAGGGCAAAAAATTTAGGAGCAGTGTCCAAAAATGTGTTTTGCAAGAATGGGCCTCATGGTGGCGCTACAAGAGGGCCATGTGAGAAATGAGGGGTGGGGTCTCCGCGTTGCCTTGGCGGACGAATAGGTACCGGCCCCGGCTCTCCCGGACGCTCCTAGCCCGAGTTACGGCATTTTATGTGAGCAGCAGTGGAGGGGGTCCTCCACTGGGGGCGTCACCACTTTTGCATCCATTCTGGAGCACCAGGAGTGGGTGGTCCCCAGGAATTCCCCGTGAGCAGCCCCGTTGGGGTGGTAATTTGGGCATTTTTGCACATTTGGTCATTTTTTACACCTGGGGGTCCCCCAGGGACCTAGGGGTTCCTGGAGCTCCGGGGGTCCTTGGAGGTTGTAGTTTGGCAGGTAAGGAGTGTGTGTGCAAAATTTGGCATGGATGGGGGCAACGGTTGTGGAGATATGAGCAGGGCAAAAGTGTGACGTGTGACGTGTGACTGACAGACAGACGGACAGCCCGTGGAGGTTTTGGTAGTAAATGCGACCTACGGTCGCAATAACCATGCCCTAAAAGTGTGACTGGAACAGAGGGCACAAGACTGCAGAGGATGGAGGAGGACCCCCAGTGTGATATGGATTAGGCCATGGACCCCCATTTGATGGCGTCTCTGGGACCCCAATCTACAATATAAAATCCTAACGTCGACCCTTATGAGTCCATTTGGTTCCATTTGTACCACTTTGAGATCCACTGGTCTTAATCAGTGGTTCTCAACCTGTGGGTCGGGGTCCCCACATGATTGTGGAGTGGTCCCCAGATGACGTGCAACATTTCTTTCTCACTCGACACTAAACAAACCAACACACAGTATTGTATACAGGGCATCTGCACATGAAATTACTTTTGACCATTTTATTGCGTCAACATTTCAAACATTGGCCAAATTGCCAAATAGTAACTAAGAAACATTGCACGTGCAAGGAGTTGTGAGCTTGTAGTTCAGCTATTTTCACAATGTTTATCTGTGGAACCGAGTCAAACTAAATGTAATGCTTGTCAGGGTGTGTGCGGGGGGGGGTTGTCCCCAGTTCAAATATGATTATGGTAGGGATTCGCGTCTTGAAAAGTCTGGGAACCCTTGGTCAAAGTAAGTACAGTAAAGTAAACGACCGCGTCGCTTGCCCCGAAAAAGAACAGGTCTTGCAAGGCGAAGCGGCAGCACGGCATCGGGCGGCCGACTTATAAATTAGGCATTGTGTTGTTTTCCCAAAAAAACAGTGAGTCTCTCAGAGCGGCGCGCTGCACCACTGAACAATGAGACTTCAGTTAGATGACATTAAGGCTGACGACACTGACGTATCCCTCTTCCCCAGTAGTCCCATTACTGGAAGAAGTAACAGAGCACGGTACGGTGAGGGCCGCGAGGCTGAGCAGCGGCGGCGGCGCTTCCAAAGCGACCTATTTTCCCCAGAGTGCCTGACTGTGCTTTCTGTGCATCCTGCCTGTCCTCTCTGTCTTGGATGGCTGCTTTCTGACTTCCTCTCCCATCCTCGCTTCCCCGTTGCCTCTCGCTCTGTACTCTGTGCCACCGGGTCACATGGGTGGTGTGGCGTGTGCGTCATGCAGCGATCAAACTACTGTAACTGACCTCCCTTTTACTTCACACGACCACACTGTGCACACATACGTGCACGTGCAAGTATGCTAGCACGTCGTGCACACACGCAAGCCCTTAGACCAGGGGTTCCCAAACTTTGCTGGCTCAGGGCACCCCAAAATACATTTTTTTTCATCCGAGGCACCCCTATATTATATTCATCATTTTCACTCCCAGCACCTTATATTTATGCCATAATTTAATATTACCTTTAGCATAACAGTATGATCTAACTAGGACTATTCTTTTGTATCTTAATTAATGATCATAAGACCAAGACAACATCTGAATGAATTTGTGTTTTATTGAGTAAATCAGATTTGCGTTGTACATCCAAATTAATTCAACTCCATATTAGGGGAAACATAAGCGCATTTTTGTAATTATTCCCCCCGAGATGATGATTATGAGGAAAACGTTGAGATAATAGACATTTTGGTTAGAACTGACTGGAAATAAAGTTGTACTTCAAGTTTAAAATGATACAAACTATCTTTTTTAGATGTCCAAATAAATTCTGATTATCAAATTATCTTGCGGCACCCCTGGACTGGCGTCACGGCACCCCAGGGTGCCCCGTCCGTCACCCACTTTGAAAAGCCCTGCCTTAGACACACCATGACGGATTTGGTTGTTCTCTTCATGCTCAGAGGGATGATAATATTGATATTGATATATGACTGTTACTTGTCAGGATTCCAATTCAAAAGTAGCAGATCTACAAGCTCGCAACAAGTTTCAAGCTTGTGGATCTGCTATTTTTGATGCGTTTGTGTGATGCTGTAGTGTGATCGAGTAGGGCGTTGATTCAGGAAAAAACACGAAAAGTTAGAATATGGAGATTAGAGGTTTCTGCCCGACAGCAACAACATGATTTAGACACTACACTCCCTGTCTCTATTTTGATTGTCTAAGTGCCAGCTTTCATGCCTTAACTTTAAGGCCTGTCCATACTGTCTCCGACCATCGAACCTTTAGTCGGAAAGGTCCGGTTCAACTACAAAATGACGTCACTCGCATCTTCTGAAAAGCATTTCAGAATTAGAGTTCGGAAAGCTGCAGGTCGGAAAGTCAGAACTCTTCGTTAAGGCATAAGAGCTGGTACTTAAGACAATCAAAATAGAGCCCAGCCTGAGTAAATGAGCTGAAACTGAAATCCAACAGCAAGCTTCATAATTCAACTTTATCAGTGGAGTTCATTTCATTAAGCGTCTTTGAGTGCTTTGTGCCAAGATGTAGTAGTCCATATGTGGGCCATGCTCCAGAGCCCGGACATTTAGTGGTCGTACAACAAACTTTGAGCTCCTTCTAGAGCACAGTTCAAAAAATCCAGTTCCAGGCACGCCGACACGCGTTGGTGTGTTTTAATTTCTCTAGCCCAGGGGTCGGCAACCCAAAATGTTGAAAGAGCCATATTGGACCAAAGAAACTAAAAACAAATCTGTCTGGAGCCGCAAAAAATTATAAAAGCCTTATACATCGTCGTGTATACAAGCACACAACGCCTCGCTCTGCGAGGCGTTGTGTGCTTGTGTGCTTGCGTGCGTTGTGTGCTTGTAGATCTGCTGTTTTCACTACTTTTGTGCATCAGTCTTGTATGATGAAGCAGGACTTTACTTTGCGAGAAAAAAAAAAAACATACAAATTTGAAACTTGGAGATACAAGGTTTCTGCCCGACAGTGACAATATATTAAAAGTCTACATTAGCTATATTAGCCTACTGTCAAAATGACTAAGTAGGCTACACATACATAATGAGCATTACATTTAATATTTATTCTACACACTTTTACAGCATTGGAAAGCGTTAAGAATGTTTCTGTCATGTTTGTCCTCCTACAGAAACCATATTAAAACAAAAAATATATATTTTTCCCTTGAAAAAGCTCCAGGGAGCCACTAGGGTGGTGCTAAAGAGCCTCATGCGGCTCTAGAGCCGCGGGTTGCTGACCCCCGCTCTAGCCCAAATACAATAAAGGCCTACTACCTTGAGTATAAACTACACCTTGACTGCCATGATGTTCCTGGACTTTTTATGACTTTTGACACAAAAAAAAAATCCTCTCTCCCGAACATTATTCCCTTCCATGAGCACAAGTGGTTTGAGGGATACCAGTAGCGCTCCTGTAACTTGTTATTTTCTTCATGATAACTTTATTTGGTCTAAAAAGTCAACCATCAGCGTTGCACCAAAAGTTACAAAAAAATGACAACTTGACACATGGGGACAGAATTGACTGTGACAGGGTAACAATAGCAGGTCTTAATCCAGACCCGCTCGTGCCCTTAGGACTAAATATTAATGCTGGTGCCTTCCTCTCATGTCTCGCTTCAACTGTCTCCCCTCTCAGCTTTCCAGAACGCTTTAACCACTTTACTGTAAGCCCTATTTTAAAACTTTGTTCGTACGATGAACGATAAACCTTGCTGCCTGTTTTGTTTTTTTAAGATTTAGTTTTCAATATTATGTAATGGTATATTCAATGAGTCTAAAGCCCCTTTTCCACTACGAGGCGGAACCAGAACTTTCCAGAACCTGAACCTTTTTTTTTTTTCTTCTTTTTTTTTCTTTTTTTTCCCATAGCGCACGGCCCGGTTTCAAACGGCACGGGTTCTTGAAAGCTCTTGGTTCTGGAAAGTTCTAGTTCTGGTTCGGCCCTGTAGTGGAGAATGGGCTTTAGAGTGACATTTGGTTCCCTTTGTATCCTCTCAGAGTTACTGCATGGGGGTCCTTGAAATTAAAAAAGGGTTGGGGTGCCGATGGCTTAGTGGTTAATGCAGCCTGACAGTGAGTCACAGGTTCGATTGCCGAACCCAACGACCCTTGCTTCATGTCGCTCCCCGTCTCTCTCTCTCTCCTTGTTTTCTGTCATGTGTGTGGAGTGTGTGCACGTGTGTGTGTGTGTGTGTGTGTGTGTGTGTGTGTGTGTGTGTGTGTGTGTGTGTGTGTGTGTGTGTCTACTTTAATCTAGGTCTTAGTGTCTGTACGCATCTAAAGTGTGAGTATAGTGTGAGCGTGTGCGTCAGCGTGCCTGCAAGCTCGTGTCTGTGTGAGTGTCCATGACGTCATGCCTGCGCGTACTCTGTGTGCGCGTGCTTGCATACGTGCGTGCGTGCGTGCGTGCGTGTTTGCGTGCACGCGCGCGTGTGTGTGTGTGTGTGTGTGTGTGTGTGCGTGTGCGCCTGTAAAAGTGTTTCAGTGTTGTAGACAGTGTGTCTTGGTTATGCTGTCACCATGCCAACAGTAAACGGAAGGAGCCTTCATCGGGTCTTTAAAAAACACACACACACACAAAAAACACTCCAATCCAAATCAGATTAAACTTCTCTTCTAATCTCCATCAGAGCAGCTCTCCCGCTCAAGTACACCCTCTGCTATCTGTCCTACCTCTCAAAGACAAAAACAACCAGTGGTGGACAAAGTACTCCACCCAGGTATAGCCTATTAAAGTCAAAGTACTGTACAGATATTACGTAACTACAAGTGAAAGTTGCTCTGTCAAATGTGTACTTGAGTTTAAGTACTGGAGTAAGTGCTGATTTTGTTTTACCATTGAGCTAATAAGAGCCAGCCTGCTTGCTCAGGGGATAAATTGAATCTTAACCATCAGGTCAAGAGCTTGTAGATCTGCTATTTTTGAAAAGTCGTGAAAAATGTAATAATGCGTTCCCAGTTCCCCCTATGAAGAACATTCATGGGGGGCCCGCAGTGAATCCTTGTACCCAGGGCCCAGAATTTGGTGCGACACCCCTGATGGGGAGGCAAAGCGCTGACCTACAGTACTGATTACCAGACAGCCTCTCAGTCTCTAGCCATTAAGCTACAGCCGCCCTCTTTGTGGCTGTACTTCAGCAAAGGTGTGTTAATAGCACACTTGAGACAAGTGGGGGGAAAACACCATACTGCAAGGAACCAAGAACATTTGATGAAGTAGTGAAAGCCATGCTTGATTTTTGCATGTGAGTGAATGGGTGTGTGTGTGCGTGCGTGCGTGCATATGATGGAAAGGACCGTCTTAATTGAAAACAAAAAGCATTTGTCAAGGACAGCGCTTTGTCTTACAGTGTACCTGGAGGGTACGTGTGCCCTGCATGTGCACACGTACAGTACACACGCAGGTGTCCCATGCACGTGACACGTGCACAGTTGTAGTCTTTTGCAAGGATGTATGGCATCCACGTCCGTGTGCCCTGTAGCGTACAAGAGCACACACAGCGTGGCCATAGCCGTGCGCGGTAGGCCTTTTATCTCTTTCTGCACGCCTGAGTGCTAAGCAACAAACCCTCTCTCTCCCTAATGTTCCAATCAGAGCGGCCGGCCGGGGGAGCCGAGAGACCCCCCTCCTCCTCCTCGCCATACAATGAGCAGAACCTCCCTCCCCTCTTGAACATGGAATACACACTCTCCTCCCAAGTTAGCTCCCCACATGGAGAATTACACAAATCTAGCTGAGGCTGCGATGAGGATTTCAATGAGACAAGTCGCGGCGGCGGGATGCGGTTTTATTTAGCCGACACAAACACGCGATTACCAATAAAATCAGTGTGTGTGTGTGTGTGCGTGTCGCAGTGGTTTACGAGTCTCTCCCCCCGTTTCCCTGGTCATTACTGCTGTGAACCCCTGCAGCGAAGGCTGCTACTACAGCAGCATTTCTTTAACACAATAAAACAGCAGCCAGGTTATGACGTGGTGAGTGGAAAACACATGCATATCAATTACACCACGCTGTCACAGCTGTTCATGCATACAAAACAAACAAAGTGGGGATGTGCGCACACACACACACACGCACGAGCGCACACACACACACACACACACACACACACACACACACACACACACACACACACACACACACACACACACACACACACACACACACACACAGCCACACACACAAACACACACACTTGTTGTTTTGGTTGTTAGGTGTGAACCCAACTGCAAGCATCCCTATTCTGGGCATGTTGTAAATAATAGGTGAACACTGAACATTCGGGCAAAATAGGCAAACATTTGGTGAAAAGATTTGGTGTAGACATGGGGAAAAAAAGGGGGCTTCTGGTCAATGAAGTATAGGTGTACAAGTAAGTGGTTATGGCAGGCGAGGTGTCCAGTAGGTATATTGCCGGTAAAATTGTATTGGCCATGGGAGTGTGTCGATATTGCGACATAACATTTGTTCGACGTTCCATTTGTTCGACGCGGGTGAAATGCTAACCTGCCGACCCTGGTGAATGCTAACCTGGTGAATGTTAACCACTATGCCTAAACCTACCCAAAACTAACCTCAGTAAAACTTTGCCTAAACCTAACCCTAACCCTTAGTCGAAATAATGAAACATAAGAAATATCGAGATTTCCCCATTGGCCATATCCCTGGTTCTCCATCAGTGAATAAACGGAGCCCGCCCCCCAAAGAGTCCTGAAGCTGTGACGACGAGATCCAAGGTGCAAGCGTGGTGTGTGCGTGTGCAGACGTGGGAGATCCTAGTTTTGAATGGCACTGTTATGGGTCATGCACATCCATGGTACCGGTATATAGGCTACATCGTCTCAGTCAGGTGGAAACCTCAACGTGTCCAAAACACAAAACTTTTGTGTGACACTGTAATATGATCAAGCAGGGCGGTAATTTCCGAAAACAAAAACAAAAACAAACAAAAAACACAAAAAGTTAGAATACAGAGATAGGAGATTTCAGGCAGACTGCAACGATACAGGACTCAGAGAGAAATGGCATGGTGCAGTGTTTGTGTGTGTAGTAGGAGGAAGGAACAGCCTCATGTCCTCTTCAAGATAAATACTGTTCTTCACTATGACAGCAGGTCCACCTTCCTCAACACATCAGAAGCACATCCTCCCTGTCAGCCAATGACAGCCTAATGGATGGTGTTCCACAGCCACACACACACAAACACACACACACACACATACACCCACGCACGCAAACACCTTAACCCGAGCCCAAATGACACATTAACCCAATGTCACGGTACGTCAAGCTGCCTGTGCACTTCTTGCACATCTCCTGTGCATGCCAGGGTGCCAACGTGACAGGGTGTTTATATCATTAATTATTTATCCGCCACTCATTTACCTAAATTGACGTTTTGCGCGAGGCGTGCACATCAAAGCCTACTTGGCATGTGTGTGTTTGTGTGTGTGTGTGTGTGTGTGTGTATGAGTGCATGTGTGTGCCTGTGTGTGCGTGTGTGTGTGCGTGTGTGTGTGTGTGTGTGTGCCTGTGTGTGTGTGCCTGTGTGTGTGTGAGTGAGGTGGAGCTTACCTGTGGTGGAGTGCAGGCTCTCCAGGCTCCAGTAGCGAGACAGGACCCCCCTCAGAGTGCCATACTGGCTGCCGTACCCCCCTCCTCCTCCCCCTCCTCCTCCCCCCACCGCCATGCAGCCGCCGTGCACCCCCCCGAGCCCCCCGGCGTCCAGCAGCGCATCCACGTCTCCTCCTACGCCCCCCAACATGATGGTGGTGGTGGTGGTGGTCCCCACCACGCCGCCACCGCCGCCGCTGTAGTCCGAGTCCGAGCCCGGGGACAACCCCGAGCTGCCGCTGCTGCCACAGCTGCCGCGCCCGGGCAGGGGCACCACGTTAACGACGCCCCCCCCTCCTCCCTCCGAGGCCTGCTGCTGGGTCCGCATCGATGGGGCCGACGGCAGCGGCAGCGGCGACGACGGGAACGCCAACAAAGTGGAAGTGGGCGGCGGGCTGCGCTGGGAAGGCGGGGCGCGAGAGGAGGAGGAGGCGGCGGCGGCGGCCGTGCAGGTGCGTTATATCCCCCCAGCGGAGGGGGACGGAGGAAGGGGAAGGGGAAGGGGTCCGCTTCCCCGAGCCGATATATACCTGGGCTCCGGCGCCCGGCGATTAGCTGAGGTAAGCACCAGCTGTCAACTTGCCGTTCCCTGGCTTTCCTCCTCCTTGCCTTCCTGTCTGCCCACGGTAAGCCAGCAGAGCTCTGCAGCCCGACTGCTTCTCTCGCCCCTCTCTCTCTCTCTCTCTCTCTCTCCTCTCCTCTCCTCTACCGCTCTGGCTCTGCTCTCGTGCAACGCATTCCTCTCTCTCTTTCCCCTATGTCACACACAGGGCGTCTCTCTCTCTCTCTCTCACTGTCTGTCGCTGTGTCTCTTGCTTTTTCTCTCCCCTTTGCTCACTGGCTCATTTCCTCATGCTCTCATAGCCCAGTGCGGTCTATCTCACCGTCTCTCCCTCTCTCTCTCTCTCTCTCTCTCTCTCTCTCCCTCTCTCTCTCACACACACATACACACACACAGCTCCAGGCTGACATCAGTGGGGGTCCTCTAGGGGGGCTCTACTGTCTCGCGTGTGTCGCTTGGCCGCGAGCGCCAGCGTGTCATTTAAGTGGGAGCTGAAAGCAGCCCACCAAACCCCCTCGCTCCACACACACACATAAACCCGTCCATTCCACCTCCCATCACTGACACGCCTGCATGCGTCTGATGATTACTGCTGCTGGTATGTGTTGTCCTGGTGTATGTGTGTGTGCGTGCGTGTGTGTGTGTGTGTGTGTGTGTGTGTGTGTGTGTGTGTGTGTGTGTGTGTGTGTGTGCGCGTGCGTGCGTTCTTGCGTGCATGTATGTGTGAGTGAGCGTGAGTGAGAGAGACCATAATGAGCAACAGTGAGAGAATGTCACGTCTGTGATTGCATTGTGAGTAGTGTAAACCATTTGAATTACAGTTGTTCGGGTGCCGGCCAGGTCGGGGCCTTGACCTTTAGAACAGTGTGAGTAGTCAGACCTTACAGGATGAATCAATGTGTCTCAAATGAACCAGGTCCATTTTATTATCCACACACACGCTGTATTCTGTACTGCGCTGCAAAAATAACCGATCAATTATGTCAGAGTGCAATTCAATGGGAACAAATAGATTGTCTATTTAAAAAGCTTTAAGGTCACTGCTGTGTTTTCTCGGCTGAACATCGGAGCGAATTTCGGAGTGCGTGAATAGAAAAATCAACCTCACGTTCTGATTTTCGCAACAGTCGCCACTGTGTCCTTTCTCTCTCTCTCTCTCTCTCTCTCTCTCTCTCTCTCTCTCTCTCTCTCTCTCTCTCCCTGGCCTGTTTTTTGTGGTTTTTGAATTGAAAAATATTTGATATGCCATATGCCATATATTTTCAATATAATACATCAGCCACCCGCCAATAAAGGCATGCACACTTGCAGAGCTTAAACACCAGCATCCACAATCTAGGAAAATTCGCAGATCTACAAGCTCACAATATGTCACAAAATTAAACAGAAAAGTCACTGGTACAGATCTCTGAGGCAGAGGCACTCCAGTGACGGTCAACCGAATTATAGGGTTTAAGTGCTTAATATTATAGTAAAAAGGGTAGAAAACATGGCCACAATGAACCTTCCAGAAGCACAATGTGACAGAACAGAATCAAGTCACACAGTGTAGTGGTAGGGCTGTCACAATTATTACATAATCGTCTAATCGAATTTATTTGTGGTAATCGCAATTATTTTGCATAATCGACATAATCGTTTCCATGTTGAGAAATGTTAATATAGTTTCAAACACTATCAAAAAGTAGTGGGAATAGCAGATCTACAAGCTCTGTGAGCTTATAGATCAATGTTTCCACTATCAATGTTATTTTTTCATATCTGCAATGTGCAACTTCAAAGTCAAACAGAAATGTAATTGTCAACGACAGAAACACAATTAAAATGTTAATCGCAATTATTTGAGTGACAAATAATCGTCATGCGAAATGTCATAATGGTGACAGCCCTATGTAGTGGTGCTGGCCATCTAATCACAGAGTCTGTACAGTACATAGTACAGTATCTTTAAATAGCCCTGGTTTATACAGCACTGTCCTTGTAACTCACAGTGTGAGCTTGGAAATGGCCTGGAAAAAAACATTGTTCAGGACACAGTGAAACAGAGAAGAATGTTTTTCCCATAAAATGATTTCCACCCATGGGAACACGGGTCAAGACACGGCGGAGGGGAGTCCTGACAGGCCCGTCAAGGGGGGCTCTCGCTGCAAACTGACCAGGGACACAATACACATAGCTAGGGGTGTCGTCGCACCAAATTCTGGGCCCTGGGTACAAGGATTCACTGCGGGCCCCCCATGAATGTTCTTCATAGGGGGAGGGGGTTTAACCCATTTAGACTGGGAACGCATTATTACAAATTATGTTGTGCTTTAACTATTGAAAAAATAGCAGATATACAAGCTCATAAAAACCTATGTTTCTATGTCAGTGGACCCCAAACATGATATGTATTTGGCTACAGACCCCCATCTCAAAATATTTAGTTCCAGGGACCCCCAGAAGCAAAATTTGAGTTACAAATGTTCGCTTAAAAATACATATATTCAAAGATTTGCACCCATTTTCACGACTTTTCAAAATCAAGGGGGGCTCTCACTGCAAACTGACCAGGGACACAAAACCTCAATACACCTAGCATAACTAGAAGCAGTGCTCCTCCGAGCAGAGGTCTCCGCCAGGTCAGCTAGGTTATTGTGTGGCGCTATAATAGGCCAATGTGAAAAGGGTGCCATGTCTTTTTGGGCCTTTCACGGTCTAATCGGACACTGCATGCATGATTTGGGGCATTTTGTGGAAAAAATGCGTTTCGCAAAGGTCGACTTGCTGGTTGCGCCATAACAGGCCAATGTGAAAAGGGTGTTCCTTGACCTAGTGGTGATGTGCGTGCCAAATCTCACAGAAATCGCAAGCTGCGTTCATGATTTGAAACGGACCAAACTTTGGAAGCCAATGTTATCTAATTAGGATGGAATATGAAATATTGGACAGATCCGTCTTGATCACATGACTATAGAGATACTGTGTACTGATTTGCGAATTTCTTGGACAGAATCTGTAGGAGTACTGCTCAAAAGTGTGTTTTGCAAATATCGGCCTGATGGTGGCGCTAGAACAGGCCCATGTGAAAAATGTGGGGCAGAGGTTCTGAACTGGTATCCAAGGAGTGTGTGTGCACAAGTTGGCAGCAACCCGGGCCAACGGTAGACGGACAGACAGATACACACACGGACACACACACGGATGGACGGACAGGGGTCAAAAATAGTCTCGGCCATGCCTTTCAGCCTGGCGGACACAATAACCATACTGAGAGAGTCCCTTTCACACATGATGCAATGTATTATGGAAGTTTTCCAGACTGTAAACTGAGGCCACAGTACATGTATGAACGCAACATTCCAGCTCAGTAGGATCGGATATGCAACAGACTTTATGCTGGCAGATTCCCCAAGGGCCAAATTATGTCTAGGGTACCAAGCCGAGGGCCACAACATTGCAGGGGGCGGCGGCGGCGTTCCCACTAACCCAGCGACTGCGACAGTTCAGATATCGTAGCTAGTTGACGGGTGAAAATCTTGTATGTCCAAAACCGTTCGTTTTGCATTTATCATTGAAAAAATTATTTAAACTAGTGAAAACAGCCGATCTACAAGCACACAATGCCTCGCGGTGCGAGGCGTTGTGTGCTTGTAGATCTACTGTTTTCACTACTTTTGTGCGACGGCCTTGTATGATTTGCGAAAGAACGTACACATTTGGAGATACGAAATTTCTACCTGACAACGACGATATACTAGTGCTGTTGCTGCTCTTATACCACCATTATTACTGGGGTTGGTGGGGGCCAGACAGTAGCCCCCCGCGGGCTGCAAATGGCCCGCGGGCCGCTTATTGGGGAACCCTGATTTAAAGGGATAGTGACTTTTTTTCCTATTGGTTACTCACCCCATGGAGACTTGAATTAATGGATATTTGTGTTTTTGTCGCATTCCTAAGACAATAATTTGAGTCGACTTTTTGGTTAGTGCCCTAATACGTCCACACACCCATAGTCTATACACACATAGTCTATGCACAATGCAGGCGCACACACACACGCGCGCGCGCACACACACACATACGGAGGACTGACACAAGCGCTGCGCAGTGTGCACTGGCAAAAATACCGTGACATACACTCACACAAAATCTCAGATCTTTCAGAAAAGTTGTCAGCCCTGCGCGAAAGAGATGTCAGCAGAGCAGTGCAACTTCGAGTCCCCTTTGACTCGAGAATCAAAAGGCTTCACGGCAATCAAACTTCACGAGAGACTCGTGGAGCCTCCCACACAGAAAGAAAAGGCCTGGAGATGCCACATGATGGTGTAGAGGGTGGATGCAAGCGCTGACTGACAAGCACACACCACTGAACACCAGGAGATTCATATGTCACTCCGAAGAGAAATGGGAAGTCAGCGCAGCATGACCAGGTTTTATGTTTGGAACAGCTACCACACTGGTATCATATCTAGTTGGGTTTTAAACATCGCAAGTCATTTAGCATTTTTGTTTCTTAATTTCATATGATGGAGTTATGGATTTTTGATTTCCATGAGCTGTGTGCCAAAAAAATAAAAAAGAATGTTTTGAATATTTCACTGCATGCGCATTGTATCAATATATGAACCCAATACTTGCCAATACGTTTGTACTTTTACTCAATTACATTTTGAATTCCGGACTTGAGTATTTCTATATTGCAGTGATTGATATTTTTACTTAAGTAAAACATGTGAGTACTTTTTCTACCACTGATGACTGGTTAGTGTGTCGACCAAATACAGTAATCACAACATCCCTGATTAAATTCCAGATGTGTTGCATGTCCCCCCCCCCCCCCCCCCCCCCCCCAACCCTGTCTAGACAAAAAATAATAGACATAAATAAACAACAATGTCAATGTCATACCAAGGCAGCCCAAAGCAGGGCCATCATATTGGCTTAAAGCTATACTGTGTAAGATGCTCAACTAGTGGTCAGTAGCCCTATAGCAAACCGCGGTCGCGTTCGCGTCTTTCGCCCGTTTTTCGTACCTTCACACCCCCGCGTCTGCCTCCACAACGCCGAGAGCTATCTTTAGAGGGGTCCCTGGTTCCTGTGCGTTCAGGCATTCCGGAGAAACGGACTACTTCACCCTGCCTGGTAGGCGAGATTACCTTTTGAGTAAAGAGACACACGGGCGACTACAAATATGGCGACCCCACTTCAAGATGCGCTGTGATTGGCCGGTAGTGTACCATGTGTGCATGATCGGCGATGTGATTGGGCAACGTATACACAACGTATACAGATGATGCAGATTACGTCATTTTGGCGCGAAATCCGGTCCACGGCCAGGATCATAGAAAACATATAAAGAGAAGGCTTCAGAAGCTGAAAATAACGGAGTGGGTGTTCTAAAACTTTAGCGATTTAACAGTTAGGACAATTTTAAGATTTGTTTTATAAAGAAAGTTACATGGTACAACTTTAAGAGGGACTGACAAAGCAGTGGCTTTCCATAACAGAGGGATTTGAGCTTAATGAAACTACCTCGTAAGATTACATGAAAACAAGCCAGCGAGATAGTCTATCATCGCTTACATTAACTACTACGCGCTAAGGATTATGATGAACGGTAATAGAACAATATGGCGTGTGCAACAACGTCAAATGGGGTCACGCTACGTGGTGGACTGTATCGTGAGATTTCCCTGATATCCAGAGCCAGTGAGCCTTGCATTACACTTCTAATCTTCTAATTCATGTTGCAATTCAATTTAGTCAAATGAATCGAATTACACGGCAGACATCTGGACAAAGACTGCTGACCTCACTCTGATCTGGCACTCTGAGGGCTAAAGATGTCACTGTGTGTGTGTGTGTGTGTGTGTGTGTGTGTGTGTGTGTGTGTGTGTGTGTGTGTGTGTGTGTGTGTGTGTGTGTGTGTGTGTGTGTGTGTGTGCGTGCGTGCGTGCGTGCGTGCGTGCGTGCGTGCGTGCGTACTATCCAGGCATGTGTGCTAATGTGCACATGTAGCCCAGACACACTCTCTCTATCATCTAGAAACCACAGCGCAGGTGTGGACTGCCACAGATCGGGGTTAATCGAATTCATTCAACAACTCTTAGCGTATGGCTTGCTGGCTGGCCACTCACCACCTCCATACCCCAGGGACACTGACCACTTAAGCCCTACTTACAAATAATAAGATCAAATAAATAAATAAAAGTCACAAAAATAGCTCATCTACAAGATTGGATTTTTGCTCTTTTAGAGATTAGCTTGAGATTCGTTTTTTAGTTTTTACTTGGGTCTTCTTACAGTATGCCATGCCCACAATAGGGACACCAAGAGGAAAGTGATTCAAATAGACTCCAGGTCCACTTTCACTCACAATATAGGCTAATAATAATGATGATAATAATAATAATAATAACTTCTATTCATACAGTGCCTTTCATGAACCTCAAGGACACTTCACATCAAAAAACAATGAACAACCAACAAAAGACAAACAACAAACAAACCAAACAACTAGTTGCCAATTGCCATATGCCTGCCAGAATAAGTATCTTTACAAGAGCCTGGTAAAGAAAAAGAATAAACTATTTACTATTTTATACACATTTTGACATGTATATCTGAAGCAAGTCAAAGAATCACAAGATGTGGATGATGGATCAAGTAGACAACAGTAGTCTTCCCTGGAACTTTCACAGATCTTTTACATAATTCCCACATTATGCATCCTTTGTCCTGTAATTACACTAGACAAAGATCCTCGGGGAACAAATGGCAGGCTGGTAAAGGCTGGGTCATGACAAAATGACAATGTGCTGCGCCCTGCAGGTTGAATGAGGAACTGCACGGTTGCAGTGCTAAAGCCAGGGCATGCATTGCAGACCCAGAGCCACACAGTGGCTCAACAACAGAAGATGTTGATGATGACACTGACACCGCACTACAACATTTATCCTGGCTTTGTCAAACACTTCATTTCCAAACATGCCAACAAAGTGTTGAATAGTAAACTACAAGGCTCTAGACTGAATTTGCACGTTGGTGCAGGCAACGTTAAAACACCGTGTCATGGGACTGACATGGAATGTGAGCCAGTGAATTAATTTGAGTTGAGATCAGCAAAAAATAATAATCAGCAGCTCAAGTTACAGTAGCTACTGAAGAGCGTGCACAAACAAGCTAACTGGACCATTTTCTTTTAGCCTTTCAACCCAAACTACATTCCCTGCATTATAGCATAGTCTATTCAACAATACTTAATTGTAGACTGAAGAGTAGACCTAATTGCGACCGTCAGGGAGCAGTTTACTATGAAAACCTCCACCGGCCGTCCGTCCGTCACACCACACCTTTGCCCTGCTCATATCTCCGCATCAGTATGACATCACACCACATGTGTACACAAACCTTTGTGTACGTTGCTGTGGCAATAGTCTGTTGTTGCTGGTCTGTTAGTGTACGTTAGCAACCACCTTAGCAACCATGGTTTTACCCTAGCAACCAACTGTTTACCCTAGCAACCAACTGTTTACCATAGCAACCATGTTTTTTTACCCTAGCAACCAACTGTTTACCATAGCAACCAGATACGCAGAGCAGGGATCTCCACATATGGGCATAAACAGGTGACATCACACTGATGTCAGATACTCAGAGCAGGGATTTCTCCATAATATATGGGCATAAAAGGGATTCTGTTAGGGATCTCCATATATGGGCATAAAAGGGATTCTGTTAGGGATCTCCATATATGGGCATACAAGGGATTCTGTTAGGGATCTCCATATATGGGCATAAAAGGGATTCTGTTAGGGATCTCCATATATGGGCATAAAAGGGATTCTGTTAGGGATCTCCATATATGGGCATAAACGGGATTCTGTTAGGGATCTCCATATATGGGCATAAAAGGGATTCTGTTAGCTGTTAGTGATCTCCATATATGGGCATAAAAGGGATGCTGTTAGGGATCTCCATATATGGGCATAAAAGGGATTCTGTTAGGGATCTCCATATATGGGCATGAAAGGGATTCTGTTAGGGATCTCCATATACGGGCATAAAAGGGATTGTATCCCAGATGATGCCCTGTTAGGAGATCCACACTAACAGAATCCATATATGGTCCTACCGACAGCTGCTATAAGCCAAACCCTGGCGATAAGGTCTGAGTCGAAGAAATGCTTCTTTCCTGGTATAAGGGTCATTTGTGTACGGTGTGATGTCATACTGATGTCAGCAGTGTGACAGGAGATAAGCGACCAACGGTCGCTTATCTCCCGATTAGGGAGTCTTACTGGTTGTAATAGAGGGTATGCGTGTGACATCATCATCATACCCGGAAGTTATGCGGGAAGGCCTAAACTACTTTCTGGCCAAACAGAAAAGTCCTATCTGATTGCATTAAACAATTTTAAACAACGCTAAACTCACTTTGGCACACACTTTGCCACTTGATTTGCCTTTCACTTTATGCATGCACTCTATAATCGACTTGCTAATGGGTAGGCATGAAAAGACAAAGTGACAACAGAGTGACAATTAGGGTTGGGATCACATCTTTGGAACAGTTTCCGTTTCCGTTTTTTGTCACAACTGTCATGACTTCAGGCCTCTATACAATTACAATACCGGTGCTTCTCAAACCTTTTTATATCAAGGACCACCACCATAACTCTGCGAGTGTACAAATGGAACCAAAGAGTTAGAAACCATTTGGAACCCACTAACAAGAAAACAAAGCCAATCCTAAACCTTAATTCCGCCAGATTTTTATTGTAAATACCATTTACTTTGCATTGTGTTTGACGGCTGTTTTTTTAAATATCTTCTGCAAAGTACTGTTGTATTTGTCTGTCAGATGATTAACTTAATGTGCAACATTGTTTTCTCACTCAACAGTGAACAAACCAACATACAGTTTAAGTGCATAGAGGGTGTCTGCACATTTCTAAAATGACAATTTGAGGACTTTTTAATACCTCTAAAATGACAAGTTAAATATTGGTAAAACTGTCAAATATAAGAGGCAGAAATTGTGAAAATAGCCAACCTACATGCTCACTAGTAGGGTGGGGGCACTGGGGGGGTCCCCAGTTCAAATATGATTGTTTTGGGGGTCGCGGCCTGAACAGGTTGAGAACCACTGCCTTAGCAAGACAACTGCTTAAACAATGTTTATAGAAAAGAGACGACGGGGTGATTGGTACTCACAGGGGAAGGAGATGCGTCGCCGCCTCCAGCCCAGGCAGTCCAGTCCAACGGGGGTGCTCTGGGAGAAGCACTGGACCTTGAGGGGCATCCCCATGAACGCCCCCATGGGCCCCAGGGAGACTCCAGCACGGCCGTCCTGCATGGGGGAAGGCAGAGTTAATAGGAGGGTTGAAAAATCCTTCTAGGGCCTTCTTGTGCTTTGTTTGGCAACCGGAACGCTCGCCCCCCCAAAAGACACTCGCCCCCATTCTTTTTTCACAGACCGCTCGCCCCCAACCCTTATTTGTTTCTACTGAGGTTTAGGTTAGGAATACGTTTAGGGTTAGGCGTAGTTTTAATGAGGTTACGTTTAGGAAAAAGGTTAGGTTCAGGCATAGTTTTACTGAGGTTACGTTTAGGAATACCTGGTGGCGACCGTTCCGAGGTCGCCGGATTTGACCCGGGGCGGACATGTTTTGGGGCGAGCGTTCTTGTATTCCTTTGTCTGTGTGACTTTGTCCAAAGCGGTCGTGATCACACCGATATTTCCCGGTCTGGTGTTAAAAGAAACGCAATAAAGCTACAAACGTAGACAAACGGATACAAAGATGCAAACATACATGTGTTATACAGTAACAACACAACACATTCCCTGACCAACGAACATGAAGCGATAGAGGGCACATGCAGGTTTAGAACTGAAGCGCTGAATGGAGGAGGAGAAGAAGAAGAAGAAAAGTAGGAAGAAGCAAGAAGCTGAAGCGATGAAAGTGAAACAAATAAATGTGCTTCATGTCCTATAGACAAATGATATAGAGGCCACAGGAAGGCTGAAAGAGTGTTTTTGAAGAACAGCAGGACGGAGAATAAGGACAGGCACAGAGAAGGCAGGGCAGAGGAAGTGCAGGAATGCGCCCCCTGGCTGCTGCTGCTGCTGCTGCAGGCGCTCGCGTCTCGGCGGCCATCTTACTTTATCCAGGTCTTGGGGTGAAAGCGTGCTGAGCTGGCCCAGGCTGCTCCTCGCCACGCGGCCCATCCTGCGCATGTGCCTCTTCTCCTCTTCGAACCAGAGGTCGTCCGAGCAGCGGCGACGCGGCGGGCCGCCCCTGCTGGCCCTCCCCGCGCCGGCCGCGTCGTGCCGCGCCCTCGGCTCGCCGGGAGCGGCGGCGGCGGCGGCGGCGGCGTGATCTCTCGGCCTCCGTGTTGTCCTCGATTGGCCGGGGTCCCGGCCGCCATTTTGCGCAGCCTTTTGAGTGCACATAATTAGTCAGCGGGTTAGTCAGACAATCAGCCCTCTCTCGTAATCAACTCGAGTGCCCCTCAATGCAGGTGCATTACTGTGTGTGCGTTGCATGATGGAGGGGAGGTCACACTGAATAGAATCTGATTCACTGCTAAACAATTATTATTAATACCGTCACTGTCAAACCTTGTATCTCCAAGTTTCAAACGTGTATGTTTTCTCGTAAAGTAAAGCCTTGCTTCATCATAGAAGACTGTCACACAAAAAGTGAAAATAGCAGATCTACAAGCACACAACGCCTCGCAATACGAGGCGTTGTGTGCTTGTAGAGCAGCTATTTTCACTATTTTAGATCATTTTTAAAATGATGAATAGAAAACGAAAGGTTTTGGACATACAAGGTTTAGACCGGACAACAACGATTATGCAATATTGTTATGAAATAACACACGACAGGAGGGTAAAATTGATTATTAGACAGGTCATGCAGTGTACAAAACACCTGCTGACTTCTTGCATCCCTAAACATAAACCTTGGAAGCCCCTTACAGTATGTGTCCCCGTCCATTCTCTGGCTGATCGAGGGGGATCCCACGTGATCGGTCTGGCAATGCCAGGCTACTTTCATTCTATTGGCAGGAGCCGGAGGCAGCCACCAGGGGGAGGGCAAGTCAGTACGTTTAAAGCGCTCTCTCTTGGCTTTACATGGCACTGGTTTAGAGCTGGCATAGAATAATAATGGTGGCCTGCTAAACTCAGAATGGAAATGTACCACACTGTTGGGGGGGGGGGGGGGGAGAGCTGACTCTGCTATTTATCTCCTCCTCCTCTTTTCAGAGAGAGAGAGAGAGAGAGAGAGAGACAGAGAGAGAGAGAGAGAGAGAGAGAGAGAGAGAGAGAGAGAGAGAGAGAGAGAGAGAGACAAGAAAGAAAAGCTTGTTCTTTGCTCCCCACACATACTCACTTCTACTTCTACATACAGTGCTCCGGGAAAGACCATCAGATGCATGCCTTCATTCATGCACGCCCCCCCCCACCCAGCTCCCCCAACACACACACACACGCACGCGCACACACACACACACACACACACACACACACACACACACACACACACACACACACACACACACACACACACACACACACACACACACAGTGAAGAGGAACAGATTAACTGTCATGGCGTGTTATTTCTATTCCACTAAAGCCAGAGCTGGTAAGAGGCTGTGAATGGGAGCGTAAACACTCTCTTTCTCAGGGAGCTGACACCCCGTCAGCATCTTGATCGAGCTCTGAACAAGGCCTTTTTTTATGGTGTGCACAGATTTACAGCGATGCTCAATAGGCAGGACATTCTATGGGTGGAGAAGACAAAGCAATCACACAAATCAGGTTAATTGCAATGCACGTGTTTCCTTTTCCTTTCACCGAGCCAGTGCATATCAGTGAGAAAAGACACGGACGCCATCATGTTGTCGTTCCATATTATAACCATCTTTTTGCATTTAGTTTAGTGACTCAATCTCGGTTAGCAGCCGGTACCATCATTATTTAGATTAGTGGTGTCGTCTCTATGTAAGCCAAGACTAATTCAGAGGGAATAGCAACAAATGTTTCCCACATTACAAAGACTATAATATAAATATGATGCTATGCATGCGTGCGGTCATTTCCTTCTTACCTCTAATTCACTGATGGAGCCAATCGTGTACAGGCTGATGTGTGACTGGCTGTCTAAACCGCCCTCGCCTACATCCAAAGGGCTGAGGGAGAGGCCCAGCGTGGGCTTCAGTGTCCTGGGCCTCTCCGGGGGGTCCGTCAAGCCCTCCACGCTAGCCGACTGGCCCAGAAGGATGGGAGATATGGCGCTGGCCCGCGCCGACGCCGAGTGGTACCTGAAGACCCTACGCTGAGCTGCCGGCCGGGGACTGTGGGGCTTTGGGCTCATCGGCCTGAGTGGGCTCTCTGCTAGGCCATCGCTGCCCACTGGAGAGGACCTGGCCCACGGCGAGGGGAACTGATTGGCTAGAGTGGCCAGCAAGGAAGGGCTCATGGGGGAAAGGGGGCTGATGTCAGGCGGTAAGGCTTCGGAGTCATCCGACGATGACAGCGGGACGGAGTCAGAGGCGTCGAAGGGCAGACCATTGGGCGAGCCTTTTCTCCTCTGGCCCTCGGACTGGCACCCTTGGGGAGCGTCCTTTCCGTCGTCCTGCGGAACCGCCCTCTTCGAGAGGGGATCGGTGTGCCGCAGCGCACCGGGTGACCCCGGGACACTGAGCCTGTCCTGGCCCGCAGCGGGGCTGAAGCTCCCGGGGTTCTCTCCCGCACTGGTGCCGCCGCCCTCTGTGTCGGGCACCGACAGAGTCCTCCTCAGCAGCTCGGCCTCCCTGGCCTTCTTCAGCTTCCTCCAGGATGGTTTGGCTTTCCCCGTCTCGCCGTCGGGGTCAGGGCACCCGTTGAGCTGCTCCTCGTTCTCCTTGTCCATGACGCGCGACTCAAACAGGCTGGAGAGGGACTTGTGCGCCTGGGCGAAGCGCATGCGGATGTTCAGACTGTCATTGCTCTTGCTCCTCTTGTACACGTGACCGTCGGGCGTCTGCGCGTGCCTGAGGCGGGGGCTATCCAGGCCGGGGGCTCCGTTTCTGTCCCCTCCGCCACCCCCACCGCCGTGGCTGAACAGCCGACGTACGTGGCGAGTGCGTGGGGTGGACGGGAAGAAGCCGTGGTCCTCCACTTCGCTCTCAGGATGTCCCGAGGTGCACACCTGCTGGACTGTCTGGAGGAGGACGCTGCCCTTGAGGAAGACCTCATCGTCCGAGTTGTCGCCCTGGCTCTCCTGTTCCGAGGACCTGGAATTAAGCGACTCATTGTCCCCGAGTGAGTCATCGCCCTTCGTGCCCTTTGAGCTCTTGGCCTTCCTGAAAGAAGGCATCTTGGCGAAGACGGAAAACTTGGAGCCTTTGTGCCCTGCGTGGTTGCCCTTTGTCTTGCTCTTTTTACTCGCTTTGTCGACATTGCCGTTCTGCATCGAATGAGCAAGGCTCGCCTCGTCGTTTTCCTCGCTGGTAGTGGTCTGAGACACGCCGTCGTCAGACACAGTCGCCGGGCTCCGCCGTCTGTCATCGCTACCTTGCAGCGAGGATGGGATCCCTAGGTTATCGTGGCCTGGCGTCGGCGCGGTCGGTGGCGACTCTGACTCAGCGGTGGTCGAAGGTTCTTTCTCGGGCTCCGTCGGGCAGCGTGGACTCCTGGGACTGGAGAAAGACGGGTCCTCAGAGAGCTCAAGAATGTCTCTGTCCCCCTCAGCAGGTCTCATGTTGGAGTGCTCGTTCTGCTCCTCTGCTCTCGAGTCGTCCCCTGCCGCCGCCCCGGAGTTCTCCTGCGAGCGCTCGGCCTCCAGAATGGGCTCCAAGCCGCTGATGGAGCCCGGGATGAGGGGGACGTCGGGGGAAGGGTGCCTTGCTACCTTGACCCCCAGCTGCAGAGGAAGAGGAGGGCCTGTCTGTGTGTGTTCTCTGAACTCTTCAGCCAGTGTGTACTCACCTAACGAATCACATAAGCTACTTCTTTCCCTGTCAGATGTGTGATTAAGCGGCTCGCTAACATACTGGCTTTGCTCTAACGGCTCGCTAACATGCTGGCCTCGCTCTAACGGCTCGCTAACATGCTGGCCTCGCTCTAACGGCTCGCTAACATGCTGGCCTCTCTCTAACGGCTCGCTAACATGCTGGCTATGCTCTTTGTAATCACTGTCCACTAGCAGGCCTCTGCTTTCTAAATATGAGAGCAAAGGCTTCAGGCTTTCATTGCTCTGTGGGTTTGATTTAGCACTTTTTTCATCCAGCTTGTCCTGGACACTAACGCGTCCGCATTCTTTGCTTATCTGCTTAGAAACCCTCGTGGCCTTGAGGCTCTCCCCTGCCCGGGGTACGACCAGCTCTTCTTCCTCAGCCAGGCTGAAGGGACACAGGCCGTCCAGGTCCTCCCCCAACCCGGACACAGCCGAGTCCTCGCTGCTCCAGTAGGGCTCGTGGTCCAGGGGCGAGGAGGAGAGGAGCAGCTCCGAGCCTCTCCGCGGTTTGTCCAGCTCAACACCAGAGGTCACGTTCGTCAACAGGAACACCTCTCCCCTCTCTGGCCCGTCCGTGCTACCAGCCTTTGTGTTATTGTTGTTGGAGTCTGAGGGCGGAGAAAGAGAAGACTCCGTGGCGTTACAGGGAGTCACAGGGATTTCCACCGTGAGCTGCACTTGCCTGCAAAGACGTGGGCTCGTGCCGACAAGGGCGGTTTCTACACTGACACGGGGAGTGGACGCCGGATCTGGGCCGGGCTGCTCTACGCGGTCATCCTGAATGGGTTTAGAAGCACCGGGTTCTGTTGAACTGTCCTCTATGTCACAAAGCGCATGCCGTGCACCGCTAGAGTCCAGATCAGTGGGTAGTGCTACAGCGACGGCTCCCGGCCCACTGCGCTCACACAGCCCTGCTGTGCCGAGGTCAAACTCTGTGGGACTAACCCTTCTCACCACGTCCGCGTCCTGTCCCGGAACGAGGACAACACAACTATCACCCTCGCCTTCCTCCTCCTGCTTGTTTGGTCGGCGAAGAGGGCAGGGTGTTCCAGCCCCTCTCCCCTCTCCTCCTGAGGTCTCTGATAACAGCTGAGAGGAATCCTCTGGCCACAGGCCTTCAGAGGGAACCAGCTGGTTGACTACGTGGGGGTAGGGGGGCAGACATTCCCCGGCCCCCCTGCCAGTGTCAGACTGGGTGCGAGCCGAGACGGGCCCCAGGACCTCCTCAGGCCTCGCCTGAGCCTCCGTGTCCAGCCTCTCGCGAGGCGAGTGGCGCCCGTCCGCGGAAGCGTCCCTGTTTGTGCACGCCTGCTCCTGCCGTTCAGGAATCAAAGCGTGGGTTTGCCCCGCAACCTGTAGCGACCGCGAACCCGAGCCCCGCGGGGCAGGCAAATCGGGTCGGGTTTCCCTCGAAAAAAAAAGAGGTCTCACATCTGTGGAAAATGTGATGGAGGAACAGATTTCGTTTACTATCCCAAATGATTTATTCCCCTCTGACTCGGTGCACCCGCCCCTGCTCTCTGCTGGAAAGCAGACATCCGGTACACCCGCCTCTTCCACAGGCTTTGTCACGCCAACCCCAGGGTTTGTCTCAGATGGGGGTCTGTCGGGGATCTCCCCGTGTGAACCGAGTGAACAGGGAACATCCAAACTGCACGGCGATACGTTAACATTTGTGTGTAGCGTGTTTCTGAAACATGTGTTGTGCGGTACAGTGTTTGTGCAGTGCGCTTCTGTTAACCCTGTATTTGTGGGGCTGGGTTCTATAATGAACTGTGAGCCTGTGTGTATTGTCTCAGGTGTGTGGTGTTTGTCCACGGAGGCACACCGCGGTTCAGGTTTCGGCACGCTCAGTGTGTCAGAACTGCCTACGCTTTCTGTACAACGTGTCTCTATTTTGTTATTTATTTTGTGAATACAGCAAGGCCCCGAATTCTCACTGGCTTGCTCTAACTTGCACACTTCTATGGCATGTATCTGTCTGTTGTTTTCTACAATTACACCATGAGGTTCTAGACTGTGCTCTTGTCCATCTGAATGGTCACCGCTGAACGTATGGGAATGTGTGTGCTTCTCTTGGACTATATCCTGAGGTTTAGCTGTTTCAGGGATTTTTCTGTCGGCTCTGTTTGGTGTGTCTAAGCTTGTGTCGTGTTCCTCTGTGCTATTCTGCCGTGCATCTGCAGAGCCGTCCTCTGTCCTATCTATCCGTATTGTGCATGTGTACGGGTCTTCGGACAGTGTGCCGCGAGTGCTTCTATTCGATTCCTGAGTACCCGCCGTGGTATTTACCTCTGCGACGACGCCGCCTGTGTGGTGGCGTCCGCTTTGTACATGTGCGCCGTCCGTCGGCGCACCGATTTGTGTTTCCGTGCAAACAGTTTGTAATCCGTGTGTGCTTAGATGCCCCGGGGTGCCGCGGGGCGCCGGGTGGGCTCGAACCTCAGACGAGTTGTGATGGTGTCGCTGGGCGGCGGCGGTGGCCGCGCTACGCGGCGCGCGAGCATTGTTCTCTGAGTTTCTCCGCCTGGCGGCGCTGGTGCGGCCGCTGGTGCGGCCGAAGGCGCGCGCACGAGTCTCCGCGGCCTGTCTGCGGCCGTGGCGCTTGGACGTGACGGACTCCCTCCTTCGGGTTCTACTCTGGCTGCAGCCGGCCTCCGGCCTCCAGCCGCCGTGGCACGCCTCCTCCTCCTTCTCCTCCTCCTTGCCGTCGGGACTCGGGTCCGACAGGGCCTCGCTGTGCCATGAGCAGGAGTCAAAGTACTCGTCCGACGTGTCCTCCTCACCCCCGCCGGCGCCCCTCCTCTCGCACCATTCCTGGGGGTCTGCCGCGGCACCTAAATCCCCCTCTTCTAAGCCTAATCCGTTGGCATGGTGGTGGGCCGATTCTTCAAGGGCTTCCTGCGTCTGTGGGGAGACAGGCAGAGAGAGAGAGAGAGAGAGAGAGATGAGTGAGATATAAAATCAATGAAAGAACAAGTGTACTGGGAGAGATTAGCATAATGCTGCTGATCCAGATACAGCCACCGATAAGCTGCGCACACACAGAGCACTCAATTAGTGGACCATGTCATCCCTGTCAGGCAGAAACCCTGTATGTCCACAAGGAGAGAACATCTGAGTTCCAATGGATCCAATGTGGTTATTATTCAGTTACAAACCCTTGTTAAAGGAGTAGTTCACCCCCAAAATGACTTTTTTTCTATTGATCACTCACCCCATGGAGACTTGAGTTCATTAATATTTTTTTTTTTTTTTTGCATTCCTACGACAAAAATTGACCCCCATTGGTTCCGGATGGGGACCCAAATGAATTCGGGTCCCCACCCAGAATCAATGGGGGTAGATTTACTACAATACATTTTTTTGTCTTAAGAGTGCGACAAATACAAAAGAATATTATTGAACTCAAGTCTCCGTGGCATGAGTAATCAATAGAAAAAAAGTCATTTTGGGGGTGAACTACTCCTTTAATGCTTTCGGTTGGTTAAATACAGTTTTTTATAAAATACCTGTAATTCTCGGGCATGACGTTAGAGGTTGGAAATGTTGCACAATGTTCACAAAGAGCACATACACTGTATCAGGTATATGTTCACAACTCTGGCACGACGAATGATAACATAGGGCATAATAAACATGAGAAAGTGTATATGGAGATACCAGCTGTCTGCCTTTACAGTGACAATATGCAGAGTCAGGCTTCAGAGAAGCCCTGGAGTCATGAGGACACACCGTGTTGACAGAGCTGCAGTGTGCTAATCGTTGCATAATATAATGGGAACAGTGTGAGTGAGAGTTAAGTCAATCTAACTCTGTAAGGGTCCAATTTGTTACGCTAACACGGCTCGGCTAACACTAAGGACTCTGCTTTATGACATAAGAGACTACAGTACAGTATGTGGAAGTGCAGCACCAAAACAAGAGTGAAAAAAGTAATTATACACGTGTGTGTGTTTGGGTTTGACTGACATTTGTGACCTGCAGCCGTAGTGACAGTCTGAGACATGCCCTTCTCTGACACACACAAACACACACACACACACACACACACACACACACACACACACACACACACACACACACACACACACACACACACACACACACACACACACACACACACACACACACCACTCATATATTGTCTGTCGTGCTCCTTTTATGTCTATTCCTTGTACCCTGTCTATGGACCCGAGTCAGCTAATAAAGATTGAATTATGAATTATTATTTCAATGTCTGTTTCCCTGTTGGGTGGAATTCCCCAGTTAAATTACACAAAATAATAATAATTTCAAACTATCATCAAGATAAAAAGTTTTCACTGAACAATAACAATCGTATAAACATTGCCATAATGTGCAACACATGCCACCCTGCACAGAAGACTCCCATATGGACGTGCTCAAGTCGGGTCTTACCCTCCAAAGCAGCCTCAGCACGCGGGCTGTGTCCGGCCCCAGCGCGCAGAGGCGATCGGCCGCCCAGCTCAGCGCCGCTCCCATGGCGCCCTCCGAACGCACACACCCGTACCCGCCGCTCGCACCCCAGCGTCGACCATTCCTGCCTTTCTGGCTCTGCACTAGACTAGCGCACGCCTCTACTAGCTTCCTCCTGCAACTGCTGCCGTCCTCTCCTCTACCCTCCTCCTCCGCCTCTTTCTGTGTCTCTGTTTATCTTCCATGATCGCCGGTGCTCCTCGCTAAGCCGCAGAGGGAGACCCACGGGGCAGGGGTGGGGGGTGGGGTTTTTGGGAGGGTTTTGCTGTTAGTTGTGCCTATTAAAAGTCTTTCATTACAGACCTGGCGTCTCTCTCTCTCTCTCTCTTTTCACAACAAAGTATGTCTACCTGTGAGGACTAGCCTCGATAGGGAAGCAAGCCGCCCACCACACAGCACACTAATGTGATCTCTGCCACCAAAGTAAGTACTACACGCATGCTAAGAAGAGGCACTGCTATAAATACGCAGCCTTGCAACTTCAAGGCTGTTGACACGACAAGGCCAAGGCCTTAAAGTAGCCCTGGGCCGGGGCACTCTGGCCGTACTGTATGTACAGCAGCAGCACAAGAATCAGCTCAGGAAATGAATGCAAGGGTCTTCCCAGATTGCTGCTGATAAGACTGCAGCGTGTATATACACATTCCTGTGAATGTAAATCCATGCACCCTGGATTTATAAAATCTGGAGTGTTCATTTAAACCATTTTTCAAGCTGGCATCCGTACTTTGGGAGGCTTTTGGTCATTATAATGGAAGATTAAAAAAATAAATTAAAGAAAAAGAAAGGAAAATTATCTAAAGAATTGCAACGTCTTCCAATACATTCACAAATATTTGAAGGGCTTAAATAGGTTAGGAATTTATTGTAAGTTATCCTCCAGAGCAATCCCCAATCACAGTGTGCTTGGTAGTTGTACTGCACATTCACTGCTCAATCTACAAAGAGAGACAAAACAAGTTGATGAAAAGAGCATATTAGCTCTGGCGGTGCGGCAGGTTTGAGGGCTGTGCAGGCCTAGCGGAACAGAGAGCGTGCTGTAGTCGGAAAGAGCCTGTGCTTACATCAGCACTGGCAATGGGACAAGATCTCCCTCTCCCTCTCTCTCCCTATCCCTCTACATAACATACACACACACAAACATTTACTTCAAGATTTAACAGTGGTTCTCAACCTTTTCAGGCCGCGACCCCCAAAATAATCCTATTTTAAATGGGGACCCCCCACCTTGACGAGCACTAAGAGTTGAGGCATTACATTTTGTATAACACGGTTCTATTGTGAAAATAGCAGATCTACAGATCTACATTTCCACAATTACTGCCTCTAATATTTGACAGGCATTGACACTAAGGCTTGCCCACCTGCCCTCGGCAGGTAAATAAAACGTTAGGGCAGGTGAAGTTTGCTTTCAGGTTGCCCGACCGTGCAAGTGCTCATTTGCGAGGGGACGCAAGTTGCAACCGCCTATATAATAAACACTATACAAGATACTGTATTTGTCTAAACACCTGAACGTGGCCAGAGCACTCTGTTTTCTGCTCTGTGGAATGTAACAGCACATTGTTTACCTACAATGTGCTGTTTTTACTGTTATATAAATATAAAATAACAAGTGTGAAACCATAGACATATTCAATTGGTATTTGGCATTTGGATATGGAGTTATTGAGGTATGACATTTCACAGACCAGAAAGTAAAGAAAGTGTTAAATTGAGAGGTAATTAAATTCCTTACTATCATTTTATAAAGGACGATTTACTTTTCGGGCAAGTGGGAATGACCTTTGGGCAAGTAGAAATTTACTTGTACTTGCCCGACGGGCAAGTGCCTCTGAGACCTTAGTGTCAACCCCTGTTTGACAATTAGGCCAATGTTTAATTTGTCATTTTAGAGGTATTAAAAAAATCCTTCAATTGTCACTTTAGAAATGTGCATATACCCTCTATACACTTAAACACCAGTAAGACTCCCTAATCGGGAGATAAGCGACCGTAGGTCTCGCTAGAAGAGGGCCATGTGAGAAATGAGGGGTGGGGTCTCCGCGTTGCCTTGGCGGACGAATAGGTACCGGCCCCGGCTCTCCCGGACGCTCCTAGGCCGAGCTAGGGCATTTTATGTGAGCTGCAGTGGAGGGGGTCCTCCACTGGGGGCGCCACCACTTTTGCATCCGTTCTGGAGTAGCAGGAGTGGGTGGTCCCCGGGAATTCCCCGTGAGCAGCCCCGTGGGGGTGGTCATTTGGTCATTTTTGCACATTTGGTATTTTTTTTACACCTGGGGGTCCCCCAGGGACCTGGGGGTCCCTGGAACTCCGGGGGTCCTTGGAGGTTGTAGTTTGGCAGGTAAGGAGTGTGTGTGCAAAATCTGGCATGGATCGGGGCAACGGTTGCGGAGATATGAGCAGGGCAAAAGTGTGACGTCTGACGTGTGACGGACGGACTGACTGACTGACTGACGCACGGACACCTGGTGGAGCTTTCTGTAGTAAGTGCGATTAAACATTATGTTGGTTTGTTTACTGTTGAGTGAGAAGACAATGTAACTTGCACAATAACTTAATCATTTGGGGACCCCCCCGACCAACAGGTTGAGAACCACTGAGATATAAGACAAGGAAGCCACGAAAACAGGTCAGGGCTATACATCCAAACGAGTTGATCCACTCAGATAAGCTGGCCATATGTCTAGGAGGCCCCTAGCCAGTAGACTGGAAAAGTGCTAATTGGGGTTTACTTCCTGTTAGTGCTCTGGTGTGGGGCCTATAGGACGGGGTCCATGTCATTTCTCTGCACTGTCTGGATGATGGCCATAATGAGAGCATTAAGATCTGATCTAAAGTCAACTGAAATTTTGGGGAGATCCACGGGTCATCTTGGAATCACACTGGGGAAGCGACTTTGGCAATTGGCGTTTGTTCTTGGGAACAAATTGCTTTCGATATCCGATCGCACCGTCTGATGGGATTACAGATCAAGACTGAAAATCTACAGCGCTTATGGACTAAACAAAATGAGACATTTTCCAGATGTCAAAGCATAGATTAGTGCAAAATATTTGAAAAAAATATTGAACATGTGGATTAATTGTGTGAGGCGTTGTGAGCTTGTAGATCGGCTATTTTCGGCAAAGACATTTGGTGTAGAGGGGAAAAAGACAAGAAACAACGAAACTATATGGAATCTCTGAAAAGGTTAAGGGGGGCCCTGCTTCATCTCTCTCTCAACTAAGGGGTCCTTGGCCTGAAAACGTTGAAGACCCCTGGTCTAAAGCTGTTTATACTACAGTTCTGTGACACCATCACAAGTAAGAATACATAAACATAATGCATATATTATTGCAACTACTCAGGCTCGGGTTCACGGTCGCTACAGGTTGCGGGGCAACTACTGTTACAGATACCTTACTGTCAATGGAACAGCTAAAAAAAAAACATGTTTTTGACTAAAAGTATGAGTGACCTACACAAAACAAGCGTTTGTGGATGACATTTGTACTAGGGAATGTTCCAAATGCAGTTAAATAGCAGTTGATTCTCAGACATTTTCAGGTCAAGCACCCCCAAATGTACAGTATACAGTATGTATTTTAGGTTTAGGTTTAGGTTTAGGTTTATTAGTCACATGCATATCCATACAGGTACAGACATACAATGAAATGCTTGTGCCAGGAGCACTCTCAGCCTTATTACACACAAAAACATCAACCCACAACAACAACAAGACAACAACAAGTCACCCAAGACAACCCAAAAACAACAAAAACCATACAGTGTAACAGTGTACAGTTTAAAAACTGCGTACAGTGCACATGACTACCTAGGTCTCGCTTTCATCTCTTCGTTAAGCAACCTGATTGCTTGAGCATAAAAACTATTACTGAGACGGGTGGTGTGCGATGAGATGCTCTGATAACGTTTTTTGGATGGGAGGAGATAGAACAGGGAATGGGCGGGATGACTGCTGTCCTTAAGATGTTCTCTGTCTTTTTCTTACAGCGTGTGTTATAGATTGTGTGTAGCTGTGGTAATTCTGTGCCAATGATTTTGGCAGCTCTCTTCACAATTCTCTGTAAATGTTTACTGTCTTGAACAGTCACGTTACCAAACCACACTGTGATGCATCCTGTCAAAACACTTTCTATGGTACAGCGATAGAAGTTTACAAGAGCCTTGGTGCTCAGGCCAAATCTCCTGAGGCGCCTCAGAAAGTACAATCGCTGCTGCGCTTTCTTAAGGATACCTTTGCTGTTTAGAGACCATGTGAGTGAGTTTGTTATGTGAACACCCAGGAATTTGAAACTGTCCACTATGTCTACAGGTGAACCATTTATGGTTAAGGGACTGTGATTGACTTTAGACTTCCTAAAGTCAACGATGATCTCTTTTGTTTTACTAACATTTAGAGAGAGATTGTTATTCTGGCACCATAGGGTTAGCTCTTCAATTTCCCTCCTATAGGCCCTCTCATCATCGTTGGATATTAGTCCTATAACCGTGGTGTCATCTGCAAACTTGAGAATAGAATTATTGCCACACCTGGCAACACAATCATAGGTGAACAGACTATACAACAAGGGACTGAGGCAGCAGCCCTGGGGCGCTCCAGTCCTGGTCAATATCTTAGATGAATGCTTGTTCCCTATTCGTACAGATTGTGGCCTGCCTCGGCTGCCTGTCAAAAAGTCAAACAGCCAGTTGCAGATACTACTGCCAAGACCAAGACCCCTGAGTTTCAACACAAGCTTAGATGGTACAATCGTGTTAAAGGCAGAGCTATAATCTATGAAGAGTAGTCTGACATAAGAGTTCTTTTTCTCCAGATGTTTCAAGGCAATGTGTAGTGCGAGAGAAATAGCATCATCGACTGATCTATTAGCACAGTATGCAAACTGTAGTGGATCAGTATTGGCAGGGATAATGTGCGTTATATGTGATATAACCATTTTTTCCAGACACTTCATAAGAACAGAGGTCAGAGCCACAGGGCGATAATCATTAAGACAGGCGACAGGTTTTTTCTTTGCTATGGGTACAATTATGGTTTCCTTGAAACACAACGGTACCACACACAATGACAGGGACAGGGACAAAAAAATTGGCTGCGGACACCCATTTTTGTACGTCCCCAGACTCCCGCACTTTGAGGACAGAGTGCATAGCTTAACACAGCACAGGATAAACAAGTGAAATTTGAAGGGATGACATCATGACACAAAGAAATGAGCAGACAAAACAGGAAGTGGAACACTGTAAAATGTAAGCTGATAAATGGGGACTTTCTCCACGATTGGCTCCCGATTGGCTGAAGATTTACCACCCAAGTGAAAATGAGTTTTATGTTTAAAAAAGAACTGGAGAGACAGAGAGACCCCTGTTACTGAACAAACACTCTATAGTAATGAGTAGTATCACGATATAGTACTTTAAACAACAACAAAAAGTTTTGTTTTAAAGGGGAAGACCACCCATTTTCAATATTGAAATATGTCATTAATATACCTTAGAGGAGTTGTGTGGAAATAGAAAAACAGTTCCCCCCCTTCTGTGTTGCCTAGAACTGGAGGATTGATTTTGGGGTTTGTATTGTAAAGTACAATGTGTGATGTCATCAAGTTGTAATTTACAATACAAACCCCAAAATCAATCCTCCAGTTCTAGGCAACACAGAAGGGGGGGAACTTTTTTTCCACACAACTCCTCTAAGGTATATTAATGACATATTTCAATATTGAAAATGGGTGGTCTTCCCCTTTAACCACAGTATGACTTACCCTACCTTTAAAGCAACACTACATACTTTATTTATTATACAATTTCAGTCATCATATGGCGAATGTAATGGCAGGGACGTTACCCAAACACTTGCTAAACAAACAAATTGATATAACCTCCCGACTCTGGGATGTTACACAAACACTTACTAAAACAGTGTTGCCAGATTTAACAAGAGGAAAAAAAGCAACCAGGTTTATGAAAATGAGCACTTAAAACCTATTATTACATGGCTTGGTTGAATGCTTGATTCTGATGGGTCAATCGCTGATATTTATTTCTGGATAACAGACCGCTCCGCTCACTAATCAAAGGCTCAGAGCACCTGCACTGTGTGACTTTTGTGCTGCCGCCGCCCGTATACAACATTACATGTCAGCCATGTAAACAAACACAGTGTCATTTACAACTAAACGTTGCTCTCAAGAATGTTTTTTTTTTTATATATTTGAAGTGATAAAGAGATGATGTAGTATCGGAAAATGGATTCTATTTGATCAACACTTCCTTGTTTTCTATAGGGCAACCGTGTTGCGCTGGGAAGACGCCCAGCGCGACCAGGGGTGTCGCACCAAATTCTGGGCCCCGGGTACAAGGATTCACTGTGGGGCCCCTGTGCTTTAACTATTGAAAAATAGCAGATATACAAGCTCACAGCGCGGCACCGAGTGCCGCGCTGCGAGCTTGTAGATCTGCTATTTTTGAAAAATAATTAAAATCTTTGAATATTTCAAATCCTTCTGAGGGTTTTTTGAAAAACCTATGTTTCGATGTCAGTGGAGCTCAAACCTTTTCATGTGAAGGACCCCCAAAATGGTATGTATTTGGCCACGGAACCCCATCTCAAAATATAGAGTTCCAGGGACCCCCCAGAAGCAAAATCTGAGTTACAAATGTTCGCTTAAAAAATACATATATTCAAAGATTTGCACACATTCTCACGACTTTTCAAAAATAGCAGATCTACAAGCTCGCAGCGCGGCACTCGGTGCCGCGCTGTGAGCTTGTATATCTGCTATTTTTCAATAGCTAAAGTATAAAATAATTAAGGCCCCTTCACCGCCCCTGAGCGCAACACTTGTGGAATGCTTTCACAACTGTAAGCAAGGAAATACTTTGTTTTGTTTTCAGTCAAATTATTAATTTATGTATTAAGTAGCGTCTGTGCCATATCAGCCAGTCGGGATCTTTATCACTCGATAATGACCGCTGAGCCAGACGTTATATATTATGAATATAGACGATCTATAAGCTCAAGTGTTGTGACCACCAGTATTTATTTAATTTAATAAGCTGATATGGCAACACCGTACTAAACAAACAAAAAATAACCTCCTGGCTCCAAGGAGCAGGACTAACACTACACTCACAGTGTACCTCCTGAACCATTCACAGACTGGATGGTCTTGCTTTTTAGCTAATTAATTGGAGTTGGCTGTCTTAAGCAGAGCTTAAAGGCTTAGCATGAGCTCCGGTCTCGTCAGATATAGCGTACACAGCGAGGCTGGCCCGCCCACCTGGCGGTCTGCGGGCCATTGGCCCACATGCTGCCAAAACACAATCACTCTCCGCCGCCGCAATTATCCAATTTGATGTGTTCTGTAGCCCGTGTTCCCTCGCCCTGTCAAGTACAATTTTACAATTACAGTTTTTACTTTCAGGCAGAAGCCTCTTATCTCCATTTCTTTTTTTTAAATGTTTGTATTTTTTTGTAAATGAATGCCCTACTTCAGGGTTTTTTCAGACATTTAATCACTTAAATTGTTGATGCTTTGTAAACTTGACCTATCACTCGGTACTTGGTCTGCTCTTTTTTAACCTCCACACCCAAACTATATGCCGAAAATAGACGATCTACAATCTCTCAACGGAGGCGTTGAGAGATTGTAGATCTGCTATTTTAGGCCAAAGTTCTACTCAGAATAGGGATGCGAGAGTTCAAGTTGTTAATCAAAAATAATTATCCTATCACTCAAAGATTTGGCGGCCCCCCTGTAGTAACTCTGAGGACCCCCTAGGGGTCCTGGACCCCCTGTTGAAGACCCCTGCTCTACTTCAGGGGTCTTCAACAGGCGGTCCGGGACCCCTAGGGGGTCCAAAGAGTTACTACAGGAGCAGGAGGTCCTCCAAATCTTTGAATGATCGAAAGTTTTTTTTTTTCTCTACTTTTTTATATTAGCCACTTGAACCCTAGCGCCCATATTCTGAGAACTTTAGCCAAAATAGCAGATCTACAAGCTCACAACGTGAGCTTGTAGATCGGCTATTTTCAGCAAAGAGCTTTAGTGCAGAGGGGAAAAAGAGCTGACTAAGTACATAGTGAAAGGTCAACTTTATTAAGTATTGACGGTTCAAGTGGTTAAATATCTGAAAACACAAATTGACATGAATCCAAAATACACTGATGATTGTGTTGTCAAACAATGAAACGTTATGGAATCTATGAACAGGTTATGGGGGTCCCTGCTTCATCTCTCTCTCAACTAAGGGGTCCTTGGTCTGAAAACTGCTCTACTTGATCATACTACTACAGTGCCACACAAAGGCATCAAAAGTAGCAGATGCACAAGCTCGAGTTTGAGCTTGTAGATCTGCTACTTTTGATGCTTTTGAATTTGAATCCTGAAAAGTAGCCGTTTCGGATTGAATCGGAGAAATGCAGAGGTAGGATAGAAGATGCACTATAGAGGCTAGGGCTGCCATGATCATGACATTTTACCTGACCATTAATTGTCACGTAAATAATTGAACTTATACATTTTTCTTTGCCTTTTAGGCTTTGTAAACAAAAGTTGCACAAGGGCAGATATGACAAATTAGTTAACTGTCATATTTAATAACTTTACACTTTTAATAATATTTTAAAGAGGGGAAGTATAGCCGATCTAAGCTCACAACACGTTGCATCGCCGCACGGTGTGAGCTTGTGGATCGGCTATAATTCTACTATTTTTGAGCAGTGCCAGCCACTGTCTGTCTGTCCGTATCCTCGACAGCTGCAAAACCGCTGGGTGACCAATCTTCAAGTGTTGAGCAGCCTTGAAGTGCTATGTACTATGGTATGGTAGCGATTTGGACGTTACTGTAATAAATGTGACAGACCTAGTACGGGCAAGCATAATGCCACGCCATGTCACATACTGTACACACTTACACAACACACCGTGAAATAATCAATACAGCATAAATCAGACAGAGACAGAAGTTGGGATATTGTCCCATCTAGATATCAAAAACTGAAGCAATGGGGACTTTTTTT
>NC_137828.1:26464455-26484455 GCF_963921795.1 Nannobrachium achirus | reverse complement strand
TCAGCTGCATGCGAGGAACATCTTGTTTTCTGACTCCCTACTGTAACTGTTACTGTGCCCCCCAAATGCTGTTTCCCCAATTCTCAAAGCCCTGCTTCATCATACAAGGCCGTTGCACAAAAGTAGTGAAAACAGCAGATCTACAAGCACACAACGCCTTGCGGTGCGAGGCGTTGTGTGCTTGTAGATCGGCTGTTTTCACTAGTTTAAATCATTTTTAAAATGATAAATACAAAACAAATGGTTTTGGACATACAAGGTTTCCACCCGACAACGACGAAATATAAATCATATACAGTAATTTGCCCACTGGCTTGTCACTTGTCATGACCTGAAATGGCAAATCTTTGAGTAGCAGCAGCGCTATAGAGAGAGATCTCTCTCTATAGCGCGCAATGAGGGCCTCTCCAACTCTTTTTCCCGGGCTGAATCAGGGGCCCAGCACGTCCCTGAGCGCAGATATACAGTGTCGGTAGTTTGTTCAATTGTTTTGCAGTATATAATGCAGGACAAAGCACTTTAGAGTAATAGTATTATTTATGTAGGTATTGCCACTGCCAGCACTGTCTGTGTTTACACTGTACATGTGTTTCTACTATTGACTGCTGCTATCTTAGGGCCAGCTTTAGAGTTGATGCAGAGTTCAGGGGTATTTAAAGATGTCACCTGGAGGTGAAACTCCCTGCTTTTCAGACTTTTGTTATTATTTGTTGCACTATAAGCACTCAGTGCACATTTACAGTGTTGTGCCCTCGGCTGTTGTATGTGTGTAAACAGAAGATTTCTCTTTTGTTTTATTTTTTTCATGCACGCTTTGAGTACTATCTGCAGGGAGTGACACTTTACTTTAGTATCTACTTTTATCATAATATATATATATACAGTATATATATATATATATATATTGCCTATATTTGATAGTACAGGGTAGAGTGACAGGAAACAGGGAGAAAGAGAGACGGGGAGTGACACGTGGCAACGGTTGTCGGATTCGGGAATTGAACCTGCGGCTCGCTGTCAGGAAGCACTAGAGCAGTGGTTTCCAAACGTTTTAGGTCAAGACCCAAAAGAGAAATTAGATTAGATTTGCCTGAGACCCAAACTAATGAAAATAGCAGATCTACAAGATCACAGCGTGACGCTTTGCGCCTCGTTGTAGATCGGCTATTTCCACTACTTCTTAAACATTTGTTTTCTAATTTACGGCATTTCTTAGATGTGTCTTTTATTTATGAATACAATTAAATAGAAATATCATTACATTTTCTTTTTATTTAAGAAAATCTTGTTTTGAAATAATAATGATTAAATTGCTGTAGGAAACAAAAAATGAAGGGACCCATAAAATGTTTCCGCGACCCACAAATGGTTCCCGACCGTGTTTGGGAACCATTGCATCAGAGCCCATATATTGTCACTGTTGGGCAGAAACCTTGCACCTCCAAGTTTCAAATGTGTACGTTTTTTCGTAAAGTAAAGCCCTACTTCATCACACAAGACTGTCGCACAAAACTAGTGAAAATAGCAGATCTACAAGCACACAATGCCTCGCGTTGCGAGGCGTTGTGTGCTTGTAGTTCGGCTATTTTCACTATTCTAAATCTAATCCTTTTTAAAATGATAAACACAAAACGAATGGTTTTGGACATAAAAGGTTTCCACCCGACAACGACGATATGTTCGTATGCACCTTAACCACAACCTGGCCTTCGGCGCCCCTACTTTAGTATCTCTTGAGTATCTTCTTCTTTCTTTTTTTTTTGCCAGAGTCAAAATAGTTGGTTTCTGTCCAACAATGCCGACAGTCACCTGAGCCATACGAGGACATTACATCACAGGTCACAGGGCTGCAGCACATTCCATTCTCATGTTTCTGTTAACGGGAGCAGTTATATACAGAATGCTCTCAGGAACACACGATTAAAGTTTCTCAGGGGATAACAATGGCACGCGAGCCCAGGGAGTCAAGCAGAAACAGGCCCTTTGAAAACGGCTTGAACGTATAGCCTTAGAAGGGCTGGTAAAGCTTGTCCCGTAGTAAATTCAACCCGAACACCAGAGCTTGTAAATCCAATCCCTCTGCTTCGTGTATACAACCACAAAGATAATGTGCAGCACAGAGATGAGGACATGCATGCACGCACGCACGCACGCACGCACGCAAGCACGCACGCACAGAAAGGATCTCAATGTAAATAAGCTGCAAGGCTTACCTGAGTTTTAGTTGACCGTGTACCAGTGAACTGTACTGTCATGAAACTACTTTCCCTATGAAAACGTCTAATAAATACTTCAATCAATCAATCACACACACGCACGCACTGAAGCACGCACGGAAGCATGCACGCACAGACACTTAATCACTCACCAGTGGTTCTCAAACTTTTTCATGTCAACGACCCTGATTTGCCCAAAATAGAGTTCATGTGGATGTGGTTAGACTTTTCACCTCCGATTTATGTTCTATCCTGAGATTTACACCTCATTTTCTAAATCAAATCCTTTTTCTTTCATACATGACTATTATGGGCCATGCAACATGGATTATCAGAGCAGGATAGCTCTGGAAAAAAAGAAAGAAAAAAAAAAAGAGGTTATGGCAGCATATTTGTCCAGAATACTTGTGATAAAGTCCTAACCTTCCGTTGCTCATGAAGCTTTATTCGTTTATTCTACTGTTGTACTCACATTAACCCTCTAAGGCCCACGGTTGTAATATTACAACGTTTGTATTTTATCCAAAAAAAGGTTTAAATCATTTTATTTTAGCTCCCCCTACCACCTAAACACCACCATTGGATTCTATTGTTTAGTATTACAATGCCATTGGCCACAATATTTGCATATAAATACCCCCCACAGGGGCTGACATTCACACCCGCGGCCCGCCACACCCGCTGACATTCCAGAGTTTTGACGAACAACATCTCACTTTTTCATGGAAGCTATACCTCACAAAAAAAAAGTAAAATGCCTGTACTATTTTTTTTGGTGATCATTAGAATGTCTAGAACATGTACATATGTTATTATTGTGAAAAATATCCCCCATATGTAAATTAGAGCATGATTTATGATTTTTCATTTATGGCTATAAAATCTTACAAAAACATTTTTTTGAAAAAAACATTACATTTTCCTCTTAATAGGACTCCTACAACACCATCTGATTTTTTTCAATTTTTTATTTCAAGTATTTCTTAATGCGGGCCTTAGAGGGTTAAGCTGTCACTTTAAGAATCATCTTAAAAAACAAGTTAATATTTTTATGATGTCTTTGTGGGGATGCGCAATTGTAAGCCAATCAAATTAATTGTCTGTATAGCCTGACTGTATGACTACTTACTGTACTGGTCAGCTGTTGTTGGGGGGCGAGGGGCAGATTACACTGTGACATGAGCTTCAGACTGTTTCAGACCGCTTTCAGAGAAGCTCATGTAACAGTGTAATCTGCCCCTCAACCCCTTTAGGTGACAGTACCCCTTTAACTGATGCTACATTCAAAACAACTCCGGGGGAAAGAAATGGGCTCAGAGTTCCCTGGTCCCTGAACACGACTGCAACGAATACATGAAAGCATGCCCTTAGCAGTAAGAATTGAATTGTTTGTGTTTACTTTTCTGACAATGGGTACTGGGGAGTAAGGCCACAGACTTTACGATCAGTGTGTGACAATGTTATCACAAGGAAAGAAGAGATTACCTATCTGGGTTGTACTTTAGATGACTATCTTTTCGGTGATAAAATGGCAACAAAAGTAACCGAGAAAGTCAACCAAAGAATAAGGTTTTTGGGCAGGAACACCTCGTTGGTCAGGAGGAATGCACTGAGGACACTCGCTGGAGCACTTGTCCAATGTCATTTTGACAATGCATGTACCGGTACCTCATGGTACTCTAGCACCTCAAAGGCACAACTACAAAACAAACTAGTCAGACTACTACTAGACCTCACACCAAAGGACACAATACTATGTCCTTTTGGAAGGGGATGGCTCAGGGTAGATGACAGAAGGAAGAACTCATTGTTCCGCAGGTCCGTTGGTCCCAGTAGGATGACCGTCGGCAGGATAGCTACACACCAGCGTCGGAAGGTTAGCTACTCATCAGCGTCGTCAGGTTAGCATTTCACCAGGTTAGCATTCACCAGCGTTAGTTTTACTGAGGTTGGGGTTAGGGTTAGGGTTAGGTTTAGGTCGTCGGCATACCGGCCCGTCGGCATATTGACGTGGACCCGATGACAGAGTTCCACAACCTGCAATGGGCCTGGTTTTCAAGATACTCTCAAATACCTGGAACGCGCCCGAGTCGCGTTAGATTTTAACGACTTTAACCACTATTTTATGCCTTAACCATTGAAAAATAGCAGATATACAAGCTCACAGCGCGGCACTGCGAGCTTGTAGATCTGCTATTTTTGAAAAAACGTGAAAATGTGTGCAAGTCTTTGAATATCTTTGACCCGATCCTTGACCCGACTTCTAAATCCTCCTTCTAAATCATGTTGTTCTCAAACCTTTTCATGTCAAGGATCCCCAATATTGCAGGTATTTGGCCGCGGACCCCCATCTCAAAATATGTCGTTCCAGGGACCACCCAGAAGCAAATATTTGAGTTACAAATGTTTGCTTTTAAATAGATATATTCAAAGACTTGCAAAGAAATATCATGATTTTTCAAAAATAGCAGATCTACAAGCTCGCAGCGCGGCACTCGGTGCCGCGCTGTGAGCTTGTATATCTGCTATTTTTCAATTGTTAAAGCGGTCAATGACCCTAGGCCTAAATGGGTTAAGGGACCGGTGCCCGTGTACCTTCATGTCAAACTACTTCAAAAGTGTGAGAAACGCCTACGGGCACAACACCTGAGGGAGCTCCACTGATCTCAGTCCCCCCAGATTTGGCACAGACAAACATGGGGAGGAATTCATTCTAATGTTATGCCACCTAAATGTGGAATGCCCTACCACCAGCCATCAGAAAGTGAGACTCCCTACCCGCAGTCAAAACCGCCATAAAAGAGCACATGTCTGCAATTTGCAACTTGACTTAGACAAGTCTTCTGCCAAAATACCCCCCATGTTTTTTTTAATTCTGTAAATACACTTTCACTGCTCCTAGTATTGATGATTTCTTGTATAGTATTGTACAGTATGTCTGTGTATTGATGAACTGAATACAAAGGACCACAATGGAAACAAGCTTTTTGTGTTATCCTTTTAGCATTATGAAATAGCTGTACTTTAAGAACTGTTAATACAGTATTCAATTAATCTCAATGTTGTTATTAAGGTTATGTATTACCTTCCCACACATGCAGAGATTTGGCCTGCAATATGTGCCTCAGTGTATCATTTGTCATGTTTCCTGTCAGAATCAATGTTTTTGTTATGAATGTTGTAACTGTCCTAATGTTGAAACTAACAAGTTCAGAGTTGTCTAGTTGTCTAGGTACAAGTACTCCTTTGTCAATTACACTCCTCAATGGGTTGGCAGACGGAGGGGTAGAAGGTTTCGAGGTGGCGCTAAGGTCTGTTTGCACTAGGAATGTCGGCTGGGGTGTTTTCATGTATTATGCGGGCTGTGATGGGCTGTACATGTCACTATGCACCTTACTGTTGTTTTGTACTGTGTTGTATCGTATGTATTTATGTATGCTGCTTGTCCGTGTGTGCAAGACAAATTTCTCCCAAGGGAGACAAAATAAAGTAACCTTGAAACCTTGTCTTGAACGCAGCAAATGTCCTCGGGTCTCTTTGTGGCAGTCATCTTCTGCCCTCCTCTGGCCATCTGCTATGTGAACACACAAGCAAGTACGCACAAGAGAGCCTCTAACCCTACGCAAATACACAAACAAAGAAAACATAATCCTCTAAGATGCAATGCTCTAGTTGTAAAAAACTGAACAAAACAAAAACAACTAAAACTTAAGCACCTTGGGAAAAGGCCCACGGACACCTTTCAGATAACAGACACACACACACCTACACACATTATGAACTGACCTAACAGGCTTCTCTGCACTATGTAAACCCACACTGATCTTATCTGCACACAGATATTGTGTCATCACTTCTAAATAATCCTCTGTCCTTATTCCAGGGACAAATATCGTTGCTGTCAGGCAGAAACCTTGTATCTCCATATTTCAACTTTAACATATTCTTCTCGTAAATGAATGCCGTCTCTCTGCGCTCTCTCACAGTCAATCTTTGATGTGAGTGTTGAAGAAGAAACAAAAGAGATAACACACCACCTGTTAACATGTTGCCTGTACGTAAAAAAAACAACACACTACAGAAGCATACAAGTCCTCTGCAATTAGAAAGCATACATTTATAAGAACAACCAAGTTTACTCAACACACGTGAGCGAGCGGGAGCGCGTGCGCAGCACACATACGCCATACCTGTCACATGTCCACTCTACTGGCCAGCTTCCTGGTTCTAGGTTTGCCTCCTCTTTGTTCCCTCTCTCAGCTCTCTGGTTCCTTGCATCAGGAAACAGTACAAGCGCTGCCTCAGAATGCTAATGGCTCATTGTGCCCAGTGGCACTGCTCGTCATGAGACAACTCCCACGCCCAGAATGTAAGTGGGTTGCTGCTAGCACGCTCTGTCAGGGCCCTGAGACAGCTGGCCATTGTACCAGCCAGACCACCACCCAAACACACACATGCACGCACACATGCACGTACACACGCACAGTTTGTGTTTCTCAAATTCGGTGTATACTTTTGGGGACATCTGGGCCACACACACACGCGCGCGCGCACAGCACGCGCATAAGACGGATGAATGAACGCGCACGTGTGCAAGCAAGGAACAAGGCTGCTCCTTTCTCTCGCCTACGCGCGCCACACGAGAAAAAGCACCGGCGCGCTCGTACGAGTGCCGTGACATCCGGCACCGGGACGGAGCCCTGCGTCCTCCGCTCTTACCTCAAGACACCCAGGAGGACCCACTCCTTTGGCATAATACTCTATCTGTGTCCACTGCGGTTACACAGGCACGATGCGCGGCGCGTGCATCCGAATAACATCACACTTGCATGCAGAGTCAAATGTCCAATGAAGAGGTCGTCCGATTTTTCAAGCAGACACCGATTTGGAAAACGGGAAGGCAGCAAGGTCTATCGTGCCCTTTTGATCCTACACAGAATCAAATATCTGACGAGTACTCCAGTTCCTGCAGCCATTTAAAAATATATATATAAGCAAAAGTAAGTACTTCTGAGTTAGAAAAATCACACCCGTGTGAACTGAGCGGTGGAGTCTGTGCGCGCGCGCGCGTGTGTGTGTGTGTGTGTGTGTGTGCGTGCGTGCGTGCGTGTGAGTGTGAGTGTGCCTTGCCTGTTCTGGCCTGGCCTGAACAACAGCGCCCCTCCCTTAACATGTGTGGTCAGAAAAGGTACTACACCACAGGCTTGAGGCTACATACAGACCCACCCACCCACATACATACATACATACATACATACAAACAAACATACATACCTACACACACGGCCACGCTATGGAGACGGTGTGACCACCGCTCAAAAAAGGGGTTTGGGATTTGCTGAAACCCCCAAATGTTCCAAAATATGAAAAAGGCAGCACATCTAAAATGTCAAGTCAAAGAGGACAAAATACTCACATTTCCACTCAATTAATTTGGCTCAGATCCCAAAGAAAAAACAACGATTGCACATTTCGGCAAAGAGCCTTCCTCAGAGCGTGTACCATAAATGAAGTCAAAGAGGACAAAATACTCACATTTCCACTCAATTAATTTGGCTCAGATCCCAAAGAAAAACAACAAATGCACGTTTCGGCAAAGAGCCTTCCTCAGAGCGTGTACCATAAACGGTACTTCTGCAATCAATACATACCAAATATCCCAGCGAGTCCTGGTGGTCTTTACGAGTTGAACAAAGTAAGCTGGAAAAATGTTCAAAGCAACTTCTTGCCGGCTTGGTGTCGTTCCCTTTGTGTGGCTTGAGACAATGGCCAGTAACTGACAGCTGGTTAGCATCAATTATTAACAGTGACAGACTACCCAGCGTTGACGCATGGCCCCCGTGTTATAGTCGTAGACCTGGCCAGGAATTTGTGCACAGACACTCACACACATGCATGTGCGACTTGTGCACACAGTCACACACACACACACACGCTACACATCACCTCATCTCACCTCTCGGAGTGGCTCACCAGTTCGCTGACCCTGTCAGAACGGTTAGTGTTGAGTTCTAGGATCAAGAACCAAATCTCCCCCCCCGGTCTGTCTCTCTCTCTCTCTCTTTCTTCTCTCTTTCTTCTCTCTCCTCGGTCTGACTCCCCTCTGAGGTCACCCCCAACTCAACCCTTGCTCTCCAGCATCTACACGTACGACTGATCAGGGAGGGGGAACTTGAGCTCCACGTCACTTAGATTGAAGGGGGATGGGGGGGTCCCTGGGGTCTAATGTGATACAGCAATACCCGCCCCCCCCCCCCCCCCCCCTTCCTCTCAATGCTGCATAAGTGTGTGTGCATGCGTGCGTGCACCCTGGGTGCATAGACGCAACTAGGAGCACTCTTCTACAGATGACCCCTCCCAGGTTAGTGAGAGTTCAGAGTGGAGGCAGAGAGGAGGAGATGGTCAGCATCGCGGGGCTCCCCCATTTAACCTCTCTGTGAGTGCATTATAGATTGCACTGTACGCTAGAACAGCCATCCGATCGAACCCACTCCTTCCTATGTGCAGGCACAAAGAACAAGAAATGCCCTCTTTCCATGCTATACCTGAAAGCAGTGTTCAAGAGAATTGCCTTGTCCAAACTCAGCTGAACTTGAATGCAGCATCTTATGTTGAAAGAATTGCCCTCTCTGTGTAGAAATCCATTCCGTTGGTCACATCTCCAGTACTCACTTGATTATGCTTAGTTTAGTGTGGTAAAAATATTGAAAATAGCCGACCTCCAAACTCTTGGAGGTCTGCTATTTTCAATATTTTTTACCAAAAGGCCCTTTTAGAAATTCCAGCCCCTGCCTCTCCTGTACATGTGTGTGTATACGTGGTGGAGGACAATCACCCCAAGAGGTTGATTAGGAAAGGGTGCTGCCCCCCTCGCCCCCTTGCTTTGACCCATAACCCACACGGCTCCCTCTGCCTTGCCTGCAAGAGCTGAGACCAAAAAAACAATAGCTGCCTTCTCAATCAGTCACGACCCTGCATTGAACAAGAGAGAGGCTCATTCTGAAGATAAGGCAGTGAATGCTGCTTTGCTGTGATTGAGGGCCACATGGCTGCACAGGAAACGGCAAAGGGCTTGATTTTAATGGCAGGGACAAGCGTCTTTAGTTACAGTGGCCGGCTCCGTTTCCTTTCATTCATTCAATTATTCATGAGGTTGAAAAAAAAACAACGCAGAACAGAGGAGCCACATGGCTAGCATGTGCATGCCATGACGCACACAATCAACTCAAACTCACAGTTTTTCTGTGTTCTGTCCCTAAATTGCTTACTAAAAACACTGTGAAATCACGAAGAAGGGACTGGGATGGTATCAGGATTGGTTTCCAAAGCTGTGTGCGTACTGAGGGTTGAGTACTTTTGTGACAAAACATTTCCATAGACACAGTCTATTGGTTAAGATTAGCAGTTAAACAACCACAACCAGCATACAGTTACTGTAGACTAATCAGACTAATCAATTTAGTCGATTATAAAAAAACCTACTTAGTTTTCCGAGTCGATTCGTGATTTATAAGAAATCTAAAAATCTAAAAACCTGCCTGGGGAGTTAGGCTTATAATTAGGAAAAGATGAAGTCAGTTATTGGTTTTAAATTAAGTCTCTGTTAATTGCTCAGCCCTAATGCTGTCTATATTACAACCACAGGTCCCTTTTTTCCAAGTAATAAGAGCATCTCAGAGGCACTGTTGGCTTGAGTTTTAATTCTGCGGTTTCTAACTTGGAGAGAGAAAGATGTTCATGGGGAAGAGATGGCTGCAACAGATTGCACACTTGTTTATGTTACCACTGTGATCTGACCGCTGGTGTGTTTGTTGTCCTCATAAACTTCAACAAATAAAAGATTATAATAATCTTCTTCCATATACCTCAAGTAGGTCGATCACAAATGTTTCGACTATCCATGTGCAACTGAGCTTCGTTTTGCATCCCTTCTTCTTTTGGCGGTGCCACTATTTCCATTCCATTTCTCTCCCCCGTTTTGTCAACCTCGATCTAGATCCCGACAAATGTATCAGGCTGGCCGATATGTCGGCCATTGTTCAATTTGGCAATTATGTAGCAGATTATGTCTTGACTCTTAACCATTTTCAACCTGGTGGACATGTTGTGAGCTTGTAGATAAGCAGTTTTTTGATAGGGCTTAAGTCTTAACCTCTTAAGCCTTAAGAGGTTAAAATGAAGTTTAATGTCATTGTATAATTGAAGTTGAATGTTCTTTTCTTGTAGGAGGCCACCGGGCAGACCAAGAACCAGATGGGGGGATTATATCTACACATGCTGGCCTTGGAACACCTCTGGATCCCCAAGGATGAAATGGCTATTGTGTAACTGTTGGCCTTGCGACCCGACTTAATCAGTGGTCAAGGACTCTCCAAGATCAGGAGATGGGACACAAAAATCAGTTTGGGCTGTAATCAGCACTGCCTAAACCCTAAACTCAACTGGAGCTTTGACACAAGGCCAAGATTCTGGGACAAGACTTGACAAAGGGACGGAAGGACTGCTGAATACGCAATCAGCACTCTAAGGGCTCTATTCTTGCCAGTCAGTGCCTTACCCGTTAGCCTTATTACCCTCTACTCGTGAATTCACAGGCAATGGAACTGGCACTGTCCCAAAAAGGTATCTTCGGGGCACTATACCCGCTATACGTTGTGTCGACTCCATTATTTGCGCCTGGAGGTGTGGCCGTGGGCGAGTTGTTGCGTTTCCCTAAAATTGCTATACACAAATATCATTAAAATAAGATCTGGATGCAAAAGGGGTGAAATGGGCCTTATACTGCACAATAATTTAGGACAAGGAGATGTTTTTTGTTCAGTCAGAGAAATAATGAAGGTCAAGGACATTTAATGGTGACAAAGGTTAAGGTTACAGTTAGAACGCACTGTCTGTACAATATTATTTTATTTTGTCCTGCCAAAAGACAGCTTCACTAAAATCAGTTTGTTTTGGATTGTAAGAAAGAAAACAAGGATAGATTAGGTTAGTTATGGCAATATAACTGCTCGCCTGCAGGCTGGACAAGAAATGTCACGGTGACAACAAAATGAATTTTGGTCAACATTGGCCTGTTATTTCTCTATGTCAGCACATCTATACAGCATGGACTTGTGGATAAAAGCTTATCCAGCGACAATAAAATAATTAAGTTTTGGGTCTGAGAGGCTACCATGATCAAATGATGTTCTGTGGCTCAAATGGCGAATAAATAATGGGCCTACTTGACCATACTACAGTGTCACACAAAAGTAGCAAAAGATCTACAAGATCGACAAGCAGATCTGCTACATTTGCTACGTTTGAATCCTGGAAAGTAACATACAGTGAGGTTTCCACCCGACTTCAGGCGAAGGTGACACGGTGACACTGCATCCCTATTGCGCCTAAAATGATTGAACGCTTTAACCAGTGAAAAATAGCAGATATACAAGCTCACAGCGCGGCACCGAGTGCCGCGCTGCGAGCTTGTAGATCTGCTATTTTTGGAAAAAAGTCGTGAAAATGTGTGCAAATCTTTGAATATATGTAATTTCAAAGTGAACGTTTGTAACTCAAATTTTGCTTCTGGGTGGTCCCTGGAACTAGATATTTTGAAATGGGGGTCCGTGGCCAAATAAATATCATTTTGGGGGTCCTTCACATGAAAAGGTTTGAGCACCACTGACAAAGTAGTCTCTCAAGAACAGACTAACTGAGCTCCAGTTAAGTGAAAAGGACCTTTTCTTTGACGATGGCTGGCCAGATTGTTGACATAAAAAACATTGTTTTTTCAAAAAATCTTAGAAGGATTCAAAAGACACTTATGTAATCGGGTCAAAAATCGTATTTTCACGATTTTTCAAAAATAGCAGATCTACAAGCTCGCAGCGCGGCACTCTGTGCCGCGCTGTGAGCTTGTATATCTGCTATTTTTCAATAGTTAAAGCATAAAATATTGCGTCATAATGTGTTCAGGCCTAAATGGGTTAACTCAGGCCTGGAATCATTTAACTCATTTTTTTTGCTCCAGAAATGAACGGATTAAAATGTCCAGCGTGCCTCTCGCTGGCTCCATAAGCGGCCAGTCTCTTATTTTGAAGGCCAGAAGTCGATTGCGTAAACACTTCCGGTTTGACGTCATCACGTCATTCACCGGAGTCGCTCGTCGTCAACATGCCGTTGTGTAATGGCGGATCGTTGCTTTTCAACATGTGTTTTATTAGCCAGAATCTACTGCCATCCTCCCCTTTGAAAGTGTTGTTTGGAGATAATGGACATTAAAGATGAGATTCCCCGTCTGCCTCAATGTTATGGGATTACTATTTTGTGCACGTGGATCCGTGATGATGATGAATCGGCGAGGGCGATTGTGCCAGGACCTTCCGCGCAGCTACAGGGTAGGAGAACCGCCGTTACAGTAATAGAGTACTTTTCACGAGTATACTCGGGATCGGCACCATATGATACTCGAGTATTTTTCACGAGTATTCTCGGGATTGGCTACAAATGAGTTAATATGTTAGCTATTGAAAAATCACACCAGTGTGAACTGAGCGGTGGTGTCCATTCATTTCAAAGCTGTGTGTGTGTGTGTGTGTGTGTGTGTGTGTGTGTGTGTGTGTGTGTGTGTGTGTGTGTGTGTGTGTGTGTGTGTGTGTGTGCATGCATGTACATTTCAAGGCTGCTCAACAGCACCTCTCTGTTCACCCAGTGGTATTGCAGGCCAGGCTACAGACACACACACATACATGCACACGCATAGCTAGGAGAAATGGCATGGCACGAGAAAAAAATTGAAAATGTGTGCAAATCTTTGAATATACGTATTTTTAAAGTGAACATTTGTAACTCAAATATTTGCTTCTGGCAGTCTCTACCATAACGTTTCATTGCCTGCATGCGGATGCATTCACACCAACAGTGAACTGTATGCTGTTGCAAATCGAAACCACCGTTTTTTTGTGGATTTGTATTTGTTTGTTTGATCTGCAAAAGAATACACATGCGTCTTCACACCAGCCCAAACAATGCGCATTTTCCGACAATACGCTACACCGCTGGATTTGTTTTAATCGTATTAAAAGACGCACGTGTGAATGCACCCTAAGACAAGACAATGGATCCGCTTGTTATGCTCCGTAGGCAGGCGTGATGTCAGTCAACATGACTGTGGAGCAGCAGAGTCTATGAAAAGGTCAACATTTACCGTTGAATTTGCCCGAGTTCATTTGCTGTGGTAACTGTGAAAACAGAGCATTCTTGGTCCTGACAAAGGCGTTCATTCACTTGTCACAATGGGCAGCCAGTCAAAACCACTTAAAGGGGAAAATTCAGTTTTTTTTCCCCCTTCTGGCGGACAGCACAATAAAGTGCCATGGACAGGGAAATGTCCTCTCGATGCATGTGTAATGTGTAATAGTCTTTGCTGTAATGGCCTGCTAATGGGCCTGTTTCTTTCAATGAAAATGTCAGTTTTTTTCTCCTATCCTCGATTAGCCAATGTATGGCTTGTTTCGAATGCTGATTCAGGTGTTTTGTTGTTTGAAAGTTAATCTACTGAGTTCCCAGAAATTCTCTTTTTTTTTTTTTTTTTCACCACTAGGGGTGGCGAGAAGAACTTCTGGGCTGAAACCATAAAATCACAGTGGCAACACCCCTGCGGACCACATATCGAGGCAAATCCTCCCAGACTATTATATCGTCGTTGTCGGGCGGAAACCTTGTATGTCCAAAACCGTTTGTTTTGTATTTATCATTTTAAAAATGAGTTAAACTAGTGAAAACAGCCGATCTACAAGCACACAACTCCTCGCACTGCGAGGCGTTGTGTGCTTGTAGATCTGCTGTTTTCACTAATTTTGTGCAACGGCCTTGTATGGTGAAGCAGGGCTTTACTTTGCAAAAAAATTAACCCTATGAAGATCCCTGATGTCATCAATATACATCACTGGCCAGATGGCCAAGACATGGCCCATATCTGTGTGGCTGGTTCAGTTGGGATATCCATGTATGGGCATAACAGGGATTGTATGTTGTGATGTCATGGGGAACCACTCTAACAGAATCCCTTTTATGCCCATATATGGAGATCCTGTACAGTACATGGATCTCCATATATGGGTACCAGGGGTCTCCATATATGGATAACTGGTCCAATATACTCATATAACTGGCCAGATAAAGGGCAAGGTCGCATGTCGCCCGGAGGTGTCTTACTAGTTAAACTGTGTAATAAGCGGGATAATCCATGCGGACCGGCCCGGGTCATTATTGAGAAATAAACCCAGACAGTGGTTTATTTCTCAATAATGACACGCTCCCCATTGATTATCCCTTGCATATAACATATCTGCAGTTGTTGGAGGTGGTCTTCCCGCTCTTTCACTGGGTAGGACATCGACTGGTTAACAATGTCAATAACCTTATTTGAAGCAGACAACGCACTGGAGTGGACAAATAGACAGGTGCCATCTTTATAGTAGTGTGGACATCATTGCAATTACCTCTTTGTTGGGGGGGGGGGATGAGAGAGAGAGAGACAGAGAGAGAGAGAGAGAGAGAGAGAGAGAGAGAGAGAGAGAGAGAGAGAGAGAGAGAGGAGAGAGAGAGAGAGAGAGAGAGAGAGAGCTTCTAAACGGCTTGATTGCTATGTGATTCAGGTGGACCTCAGATAAGATGATAATATACAATCAGATCTTTTGAACATCTTACCTTTTAATAACAAGTGCATCACATATCATTCTTAGTTCTGCTGCAATTTATACTGCCATTTGCTGCTAGCTAACTTCTGGGAATGTGCCACGAGCCGCAATTGATTATAAAACATACTGTAGATCAATGGGTCCAGTGGAGTGTCACTCAGTGCAAACTGCAAATGATATGACTTTGTTCTCTCTGCTCTCTTTTCTCCTCTTGCCTTTAAGCCAGATAGCATGGCAGCACAGAACACAATACAAAAGGCTCTGAAAGAGGGGAGGTGACTCCCACTGTATAGAGCAACGCAGTTGAAGCCCCACCCCGTCCTCACTCTGGTGTCGGAAGCGTTTTCCGCATTCATTTCTTCCATAGACATTTCATAAAGTATTTATTTAAACGTCTTTAAGTCTTGGACAAAGCCACCTCGGCTGGAGAGGAATCATGACAATATTCATTGAAACAAGGGGCAGGGTACAAGACTGTGTACATCATTATTTTTAAAATTGCGGAAACTACACTCCCAGAATGCATTGCGAATGACACTTGTTTCCTGAAATATAGCCCTTAAATCACGCTCAGTTTAGTTATCCAGGCCAGCATATGGCCTGAAATGTAGTGATTGTCATCTCTGTGGACGCTCTTATCGTCATCCTTAACAAAGTACATCATATTTGTAAAAGAAAGACGATCGCTCACGGAGTTCTGCTGAAGTGCAATAATCCGCCGGGAAGACAGGGGGCAGTAGCTACTTCCGCGGTAACCACAAGATATGTGAAAGAAGAAGAAGCTAGACCAATCACAGACGTCGATTTCACCGGATGTACATGTTTAGCAGTATGGGAAATGCAGTTCTTCGATCTTGATTAAAACGTGTTTTTACTAAAACTAGAGTGATTGCATACATACTCGGGGGTTCTACAGGAGCATATAGAACCATTTTACAACCACCAGCCTAGTGGTAAGTGTACATTGAATTGCTACGACTTTGTGGCTGATAATGAAAAACCCTATGGTGAAAATGAATGGAAAATGGACTTCCGACACCTCACTGCGATGCTCTATGTCCACAGCCAGCACGTCTTATCAGGGACGTGCAAAGGATGTTAGAGAGGCAGGGGCTGACATTTCTAAAAGGGCCTTTTGGTGAAAGATATCGAAAATAGCATACCGCCAAGCTCACAACACGTTGCAGCGCGACGCGGTGTGAGCTTGGAGGTCGGCTATTTTTGGTGATTGATACCACACTGAACTGTGTGTAATCAAGTCAATACTGGAGATGTGGCGTAACGGCATGGATTTCTGAGGGCAATTCTTTCAACATAAGATGTTGCATTCAAGTTCAGGAGAGTTTGGACAAGGCAATTCTCTTGAATGCTGCCTTCAGGCATGACATGGAATGGAAAGAGGGCATTTGCATTTCTTTCACTCCAGTAAAAACTGAATTCATGGTCATGGAGAGGACACTTTTTACAGGCAGATAAAAGGGCAGGGGCTCAAGCCCCCTTTGATGTCTATGTGTTGTGCGCACGTGCCTGCGTCTTATTTCCAGACTATTTCGCGATGGCACCGGCCCCAGAAATTAAGGTCGATAAAAAACAAGACGTGCGTTCTCTCTTTGATGTTTTCTTTTTCCTATACGCGACAACAATGTGGCAACACAAACACCGGTCTGAACACAGACCAGCCTTTGTCGCTGCGAGTACAGTAGGAGATCCCAGGGTTTGGATTTCTAGACTCTTTTGTATCCAGAACAAGTGTGGGACAAGGTCAATAGCATCCGGGGGTAACAGGTTCGGTTATCTGATATACAGGCATTGCAACAAGCCATAACCAGGGATCGACTCACTGGAAAGAACCAACGCTAGTTCCCATAGCAAGCATACAGGGCTGCTGCTTCCCCGTCACCTGTGACCTTAGGCAAAGGAGGGATGCTGGGTAATATCATTAGAGTATATATAATAGAGCGGATAACCCCGCCCCCAGCTATTCATTTCAATGCAAGTTGCTCAGTGGCGTTTTGAAGCACCCGGAAGAAGCAGAATCCAGGTGCATTGTGGGGGAAATTGGCACATCTGGATGTGCCAAATTTTGTTACTTTGAGACGTAATCACGCCACGCCATAGCAGACCCCAGCGGCGCGCTCTTTTGCTAGTGCATGTATCTTTCACCCCGCCTGCAGTTCCAGTTTGGTCAGTAGGGCAGTAGCTTCAATAATTACAAACTGTACTTGGGGCTTGGGTAGTATTGGAAGTCTGCTGCTATTTGATAGCCATGCCTCGTGAGTCGTGAGAAGCCATCTTAATGGCCCCTTAACTTAAGAAAACTAGCGAAAGGTTTGTGTGCTTTAAAGCTTATGATGCAATTTCCTTGTAAGCATCAGGTGTGCGCATGGCGCAATACTCCTTGAAGTCTTCCAAGCCACTGCTAACAGAATGATTTGCAGTCAGGGGGCGCCCGCTGGCCTACTGGTCCTAGCGCATACCACTTAGCCATTTCCTGTCAGTCTACTGTCCTATCAATAAAAGCCCAAAAGAAGGAAAATGATTTGCAGTCATTCAGGACACGCCGGGTCACACATCAGTCCATCAACTGGCACGCACACACACACTCATACACGTGCACGCACACATGCACATGCGCACATACATTCACACAAAGGCGCCCCCTTGAGAATAACTGTATACAGCCAGTGTCCATTTATCCATTTGTAACCAGCAGAAAGTGTAAATCATTAACACTGAGTGTTGTTCACATTTGCTCCTTGAAATGATGCGATAAAACAGCCATACATGTACGTGGACGCCTGGTCGGCTTCACAATTTAAATGGAAGTTAAAGGTGATACACCATGAAAATTCACTTTTCCTATTTTAAAACCTTTTTTTGGGGTCCCACTAGCACCTTCTATCCTCACAAAGTCCCATTTCAGACCGTTGTGTCTTTCTCTGGTTTTGGGAAGGTGGAGGTTAAAAGCATCCCACGGGTTCTCAAAACAGGCTGTCCAGATTTGCTGCCGTTTGTGATGTCATAAACGGCCGTTTTTGAAGGAAAAAAAATGCTTTTCTTCAAAAAAAAACATTTTTTTTCAAAAAGATTTTTTTTTTCTTAAAAAAAACATTTTCTTTTCAAAAAGATTTTTTTTGGGGGGGGGGGGGGGGGGGGTACTGCAGCTGAAAATGCTCTGAGAGCCATTCAAAAATGAGAGGCTCTCTAATCAGGAGTGGTAATTTAGCCTCAAACCTTTTGAAAAACGTTTTTGGGACATAAACAATATGACATACATACTTTTTAAATGCATGGTGTATCACCTTTAAGCACACACACATGCACAGATGCATCCCAAAAGCCCCCGCATTCAAACATGCGCATGCACGTGGGGACGCACACTCACTCTCTCACACACACACACACACACACACACACACACACACACACACACACACACACACACACGCACACACACAGGCACACACACACACACACACACACACACACACACACACACACACACACACACAGTAGTGCAAGTTATGCGTCTTTTTCACGTTACCCAACTTGTCCGTGCTCCACAGGGTACTGTCATGGCAACGCAGCACAAAGAGAGGGCCTTAACGAAACAAGCCCCGCAGCTCTGGGCTGGAATACTAATTAATAGGAAAAGTGTTACGTGGGAAAAGACCCAATAACTGTGCTGTCGGGAAGGGATTCCCCACAGAGTTCCTTATGCTGTCCTTATGCACTGCTTCCTTATTACATACCACACATCCTTGACAGCTTCATCCCAACTCCCATTACAAGTTGGAACTGTCTCCTTAACCACTTGAACCCCAGCATGCCGATTCACAGTGGTGTAAGTATTTGTTACTTAAAGGGGGCCTGTCACCTAAAGGGTTACTGTCACTTTAAGAATCATCTTAAAAAATATATATATTAATATGTTAATATATTTTATGATGTAATTGTGGGGATGCGCAATTATAAGCCAATCAAATGAATTGTCTGTATAGCCTGACTGTATGACTACTTACTGTACAGAATACAGAAGAGTAAAAGTATAAAGGTATTGGCAACAAAATGTACTTAAAGGAGTAGTTCACCCCAAAATGACTTTTTTTTCTATTGATTAGTCACGCCATGGAGACTAGAGTTCAATGATATTTTTTGGTTTTTCTCACATTCCTAAGACAAAAATTTGATTCGAGTAAATTTACCCCCATTGATTCCGGATGGGGGTACATTTATTGTCATCACATATTTGTCTTAGGAATGCGACAAAAAACAAAAAATATTATTGAACTCTACTCTCCATGGCGTGACTAATCAATAGAAAAAAAGTCATTTTGGGGGTGAACTACTCCTTTAAAGTACCAAAGTACAAGTACTCAGCAGAAATCTTCCATTTCATGTTTTCAAAATGATTTGAAAATAGCCGAGCTCCATATAGGGCTGAAGTGGTTAATGTACTGCATGTTTACCCCTCCTTCACACACTCACTCCGTGGACCTAGAAACTCACAATGGCGTATGATGCAGCGCATTGTGAGCTTGTAGATCGGCTAGTTTGGATAAGTTTGGAAAAAACTTGGACAAATTTGAACAATTTAAAATAATTGAGACACAGGGTTTTACACAAACCCTGGGACAAAATATTTGCCAAATACTGTGTCGATGTGGAGGTCCTTGACAGTACTGTAGATTAGTCTCTTCAACACTGCATTTTTGAGCGGTGGTCACTAGGGATGCCCCGATCAGGGTTTTTTTGCTCCCGATCCGATACCGATCAAATATTATTGCTTCCGATTCGATCCCGATCTTTCCCGATCCGATCTTTTGGCAAGGCATTAAGAAAAAAAAATTCTATTCATTCTATCACTTAGTGCAGCACTGAATCAACAAATTAAAAACAAAGCTTATGAGTAGTGTACAGTGATATAGGCCTACTAGTGCAGTGTTTCTCAATCATTGTGCAGCGGACCTTTGGTGTGGCCTTTGAAATTTGGCAGTGAAGTCACGATTTAAGGACTTTTAAAACCTGTTTAATACCTCAAAAAATTAAATAAAATAGACCATTACAGCATCAAAAATAATCAACAAACTATATAAAAACT